>NC_044035.1:219562705-219710205 GCF_901765095.1 Microcaecilia unicolor
GGCTACAAGCTAGAGTTCTGCCGACCCTTAAGAGACGGGTTTGTACTCTCTCCCTGCAAGTCTCCGGTCAAAGCTGTGGCAGTGTAGCAGACCTTGGACAACCTGATACGCCTGGGTGCGGTCGTTCCGGTGCCAGAAAATCAGAGTGGCAAGGGACGTTACTCCATTTACTTTGTGGTACCAAAGAAAGGAGGTTCTGTCCGGCCTATCCTCGACCGCAAAGGGGTCAATCGGGCCTTGAAAGTGCGGCACTGTCGCATGGAGACTCTCCGCTCTGTTATAGCGGCAGTGAAGGCAGGGGAGTTCTTGGCTTTCTTGGACATCAAGGAAGCGTACCTGCATATTCCCATCTGGCCTCCTCATCAACGCTTTCTGCGTTTTGCAGTCCTGGGCCGACACTTCCAGTTCAGACCCCTCCCTTTCCGGTTGGCTACTGCTCCGCGGACCTTCTCCAAAGTAATGGTGGTCATCGCGGCCTTCCTGCGAAAGGAAGGAGTACAAGTCCATCCTTATCTGGACGACTGGTTGATCCGAGCCCCCTCTTATGCAGAGTGCGGCAAAGCTGTGGACCGGGTGATTGCTCTTTTGAGCTCCCTGGGGTGGATCATCAACTGGGAGAAGAGCCAGCTGCGCCCAACTCAGTCCCTGGAGTATCTGGGAGTTCGATTCGACACCCAAGTGGGCAGAGTGTTCCTGCCAGACAATCGGATTGTCAAACTTCAGGCTCAGGTGGACCAGTTCCTAGTAGCCTCTCCTCTTCGGGCTTGGGACTATGTGCAGCTGTTGGGCTCTATGACGGCCACGATGGAAGTAGTGCCCTGGGCCAGGGCTCATATGAGACCACTACAACACTCTCTGCTGCAGCACTGGACTCCGGTGTCAGAGGATTATGCTGTGCGCCTTCCCTTGGACCCAGCAGTGCGCAAGGCGCTGAGCTGGTGGCTGCAGACAGACAAGTTGTCTGCAGGAATGCCTCTGGTGACCCCGGAGTGGATTGTCGTCACGACGGACGCCTCTTTGTCGGGCTGGGGAGCCCACTGCTTGGGAAGGACAGCGCAGGGGCTCTGGTCTCCTGCAGAGGCAAAGTGGTCTATCAACCTCCTGGAACTCAGAGCCATTCGGTTGGCGCTTTTGGAGTTCATCCCGGTACTGGCGTTGAAGCCAGTACGGGTCCTGTCGGACAATGCCACGGCTGTGGCCTATGTCAACCGCCAGGGAGGTACCAAGAGCGCCCCTCTAGCCAAGGAGGCCATGAATCTATGCCAGTGGGCGGAAGCGAACCTGGAACAGCTGTCAGCGGCCCACATTGCCGGAGTCATGAATGTCAAGGCGGACTTTCTCAGTCGCCATACCTTGGATCCCGGAGAGTGGCAGCTATTTGCTCAGGCGTTCTTGGACATCACAAAGCGCTGGGGCCAGCCGAGCCTAGATCTGATGGCGTCATCGGCCAATTGCCAAGTGCCGCGCTTTTTCAGCAGAGGACGGGACCCTCGATCCCTGGGAGTAGATGCTCTTCTCCAACAGTGGCCGACACAGGAGCTTCTCTATGTGTTCCCGCCCTGGCCCATGTTGGGCAGGGTGCTAGACCGGGTGGCAAAGCATCCGGGCCGGATAATCCTGGTGGGTCCGGACTGGCCCAGACGTCCCTGGTATGCGGACTTGATCAGGCTCTCAGTGGACGTTCCTCTGCGGCTGCCAGTGGAGCAGGGCCTGTTGCATCAGGGTCCCGTGGTGATGGAGGATCCCTCCCCCTTTGGTCTTACGGCCTGGCTATTGAGCGGCAGCGTCTGAGAAAGAAGGGCTTCTCAGACAAGGTCATCGCCACTATGCTGAGAGCGAGGAAGCGCTCTACTTCTACTGCTTACGCCAGGGTTTGGCGTACCTTTGCAGCGTGGTGTGAAGCAGGCTCACTTTCTCCCTTCACTGCTCCAATTTCTTCAGTGTTGGCGTTCCTGCAAGAAGGTCTGGAGAAAGGCCTGTCGCTCAGTTCCCTTAAAGTCCAGGTAGCGGCTCTGGCTTGCTTCAGGGGCCGCCTGAAGGGTGCTTCCCTGGCTTCGCAGCCAGATGTGGTGCGCTTTCTCAAGGGAGTTAATCACCTGCGCCCTCCTCTGCACTCAGTGGTGCCTGCGTGGAATCTCAACCTGGTGCTAAGAGCCTTGCAGAAGCCGCCTTATGAACCCTTGTCGAGGGCATCTCTGAAAGACCTGACGTTGAAAGCAGTCTTTTTGGTGGCTATCACTTCAGCCAGAAGAGTTTCCGAGCTCCAGGCACTCTCATGTCGAGAGCCCTTTCTGCAGTTCACTGAGGCAGGAGTGTCTATTCACACAGTGCCTTCCTTCCTGCCCAAGATTGTTTCTCGCTTCCATGTGAATCAGCAGCTCTGTCTCCCTTCCTTTCGTAGGGAGGACTACCCAGAGGAATACTCTGCTCTCAAATATCTGGATGTGAGACCAGTCATCATCAGATACTTGGAAGTGACCAATGATTTCCGGAAGTCGGATCATCTGTTTGTCCTGTTTGCAGGTCCTCGTAAGGGTCTGCAGGCTGCTAAGCCTACAGTGGCAAGATGGGTCAAGGAAGCCATTGCAGCGGCTTATGTGGCCGCGGGGAAGGTGCCGCCTATCCAGCTGAAGGCTCACTCCACTAGAGCTCAGGCGGCCTCGATGGCAGAGGCCGGGTCCGTCTCCTTGGAAGAGATTTGCAAGGCGGCAACTTGGGCATCGGCTCATACCTTCTCCAGGCATTACCGCTTGACTGTGGCTGCTCGGGCGGAGGCCCGGTTTGGAGCTTCAGTGTTGCGGTCAGGGATTTCTATGTCCCGCCCTGGGTGAGTACTGCTTCGGTACATCCCACCAGTCTATGGATTGATCAGCATGATGATATGGAAGGTAAAATTATGTATCATACCTGATAATTTTCTTTCCATTAATCATAGCTGATCAATCCATAGCCCCTCCCAGATATCTGTATTGTTTATATTCTGGTTGCATTTCAGGTTCAAGTTTAGTCTTCAGTTCCTGTTCAGGAGGACTTCGTGTTCAAGTTTTTCAATGGATTCTTCAAGAGTTGAGACGAATTTGTGTTACAGTGAGCTGCTGCATTCCTCTCCCCTCCATTTTACGGGGCTGGATTGAGACTTAAATTCTGCCGGCGCTCCCTCCTGCTTCGTGCGGCAGTAAGGCAGCTTTGTACCCCTCCCGCTTCGGCGGTGTTAGGGTCAGTCAGCTCCTCCCGCGGTTGCGGTTGCAGGATAAGCCAGATCCCCCCGCATCGGCGGGTGTGGTGTCCCTCCCCCGCTCCGCGGGGATGAGCTGGACGGATTCCCCTCCCCCACTTGTGTGGGGATGAGCTGGGTTAATTCCCCTCCCCCGTTTCGGCGGTGGTGAGCTGGGCAGAGTGTCCCTTTGTGGGTGTAATTCTCTAAGTGCTGAGTCCTGCGGATGGAGCTTTGATATCGACATACTGAGGAGTTTCCGGCAGCACATGACCACATATAGGGAGGCAAAAGGATTGCTCTCTATCTCCACCTGCTGGTAGATGGACACAACCCACCAGTCTATGATCAGCTATGATTAATGGAAAGAAAATTATCAGGTATGATACATAATTTTACCTTAGGGTGTATTTGTGTTTGTGAAAAAGACATGGCTTTCGGTTGGCATTGACTGTGCAGGATTGACTATCTGTACTATTCTGTCTGTTTTCGTTTTACAATAGGTGAATTGATGTTCTAGTGTTCACTGTAGTGTTTAAGATGCTTTCCTTTTCCTTGTGTGACTCGTACAAATTACTGTTTATGGTATGGTATAATTGCTCTATATATAGGTTCTGAGTGTTTTGTATTCTCGGTATGCCTTGTACTGGATTTTGGGGGGGGGGGGGGGTTAAAAAATGACCGGCCCCGGGTGTCAACTACCCTAGCTACGCCACTGGATTTAGCTCATGCCTGTTTCAGTTGTAGCTCAATGCGAGTTACATTCAAGTAGAATAGATATTTTCCTGTCTCTGGGAGGCTTACACTGTTTATATCCAAGGCCATGGAAGATTAAGTGACTTGTCCATGTTCTCAAGGAATAGCAGTGGGATTTGAACCTTGGCTTCCCTGGTCCTCAAATTAATACTGATAAAATATATTCCAAACATGTTTGCTAACTCAACAATAAACGAAAGGCTGGCAGATCTGAATCCCATTGGCCATTTGACAACCTGCCAAAATAACTGATATGCGAATCATTTTATGGTTGCCATTAACCACAAGATTTCTTACAGTGTTGCTGAACATCACTGCTCACATGGTGAACAGGAAGATACTGGACTAGAGAGCTAGGTCTGTCTGGGAGCCAAGTGTTAAAGTACTTTTATGTATTTCCAGAATACTGCAAATATTGTTCTGTTTAATATGTTGTATTAATTTGGTGCATTATTTTTATTTTTTTGGCATGTGACTTCTGTTGTATATTCAGTGTGCACATAACCATCAGTAACAGAGGTAATGGGGAGTCAGCTGATACAGCTGCGCCTGCCCCAGTGTCAGGTTCTCAGGTTCAGAGCCCGCGGGGCTGGGCTCTGGAGCAAACGTGAGCCCTTGGGCTGCTGACGAGGAGCGACAGCAGCAGGCAAAACCCACCAACCAATACTGGGCAAGCACACCGGCAGCGACTGCAGGCACTGCCCAGCAAACCGGAACACATGGACTGGAATCCCCCGGACTGGAGGACACAGAACTGGAACACTGGACTGCAATCCCCCGGACTGGAGGACAGGACTGGAACACACACCGGACCGGAACACACTGGACTGGAGCACACTGGACTGGCCCGCACAGCTTCATCTGCGCTTAGCTACTAAGTCCCCCAGGAGTTGAGCTCCTGGGTTCGAGTAGCCGGCAGGACTTACTGGATACCGGATGACACAGGGACCAGGACTGGAAACAGAAGTGTTCCTAAACCTAAACTGATCTACGTGCTCCCAAGCCCTAAACCAGCAGGAGTGTTCCTAACAGTAAACTGACAAAAGGACTTCCTAAGCCCTATACTAAACAGGAGCTCCTAAGCCCTGCTCAAGAAAGGGACTTCCTAAGCCCTAAACTAACAGAGCAGGGAACTAAACACAAAGCTAACACAGGTGCTACTAAGCACCAAGCTACAAGCAGAGCTCTACACTAATAAGCTAAACACAAAACTACCAAGCTACCTAAGCACTGCTCTAGCAAGCTAGATGCAACTAACAAGGTGCTTCCTAAGCACTACTCTGGCAAGCAACCAGAAGAGCTCCTAGCACTAAAAGGGAAGACAGGGGAGCCACAAGGAAAAAGCAGGGAAGCTAACACATAAGCCAAAAGTGATTCTAAATCACCAAACACCAACAGCAAAGACTGCAATGCTCCCAATAGCACAAACCCAGAAGTACTTCTAACAGCAAAACTCTGCAGTGTTCCTAACAACACCAAACCCTGAAGTACTTCTATCAACAACAGAGCTTCCAAAGCCCTACACACAGCAATGCTTCCAAAACCAAGAGGGAAAAGCAGGGGAACCATAAGGGAAAAGCAGGAAAGCTAAACACACGAACACCAGTGCACACTGCACTAACGCTAACCTGGACCTTAGCAAAAGCAAGCAGGGAAACTAGACACAAAGTCAGAAGTGCACACTGCACCACCCTACTAAAGCCAAACACCACCGTTGCAAGGGCTCTGAAGGAGACAAACCACCACTTCCTTATCAAGGCCCTCCCTGATGATGTCCACACTCCTAGACCTAGGCAAAAGCACACTGATCCAAGAGGCCCAACCCACACCAATGGCAACACCGTGAAGCCCCTTGAAGCCAGTACACCCAAAGCGAGGTAAGAACAACTTAGTCCACACACACAGGTGCAGTACAGGGGCGTATCTGCGTGGGGCCTCAGGGGCCTGGGCCCCCGCAGATTTCACCCTGGACCCCCCTACCGCTGCCAACCACTCCCCCTCCGTTGCTGTCGCCTACCTTCGCTGGCGGGGGACCCCAACCCCCGCCAGCCGAGGTCCGCATCCTCCTGCCGCTGCCGGCTGCCTGTAAATAATTCCGTCAGCTGGCGGGGGACCCCCAAACCCCAGCCAAGCCGAGGTCCTTTCATTTCTAAAGCTGGCGCCGAAAGTTTCTTTCTGAGTCTGACGTCGCTGCACGTTGTACGTGCAGGACGTCAGACTCAGAACAGAATGAAGCTTATTCTGTTCTGAGTCTGACGTCCTGCAGGTACAACGTGCAGCGACGTCAGACTCAGAAGAAACTTTCGGCGCCAGCTTTAGAAATGAAAGGACCTCGGCTTGGCTGGCGGGGGTTGGGGGTCCCCCGCCAGCTGACGGAATTCCTTTACAGGCAGCCGGCTGCGGCAGCGGCAGGAGGACGCGGACCTCGGCTGGCGGGGGTTGGGGTCCCCCGCCAGCGAAGGTAGGCGACAGCAACGGCGGGGGGATCGGCAATGGCAGCGGCTGGGGGGAGGGGGATCGGCAATGCGGCGGCGGGGGGGGCTATAATGTGCCCCCCTCACTCTGGCCCTGGCTGCCCCTACCGCCGCAGTTCAGATACACCCCTGGTGCAGTATAGTGAAACAATTAGAACCATGCTGCTGGAAGTTGCTAGCATAGAGAGACAGAGCTAGCTCAGAAAGGACATACACAGGAAACAGAAGCCAGCTAAAAAGCTGACCCCCAGGAAAGAGGTAAGTTTGAGAGGGGTTCTGACCCCAATCATAACACCCAGAGCAACATAGTGAAGAACTCATTCTATTCTGTGTTCAAAAGTGTCCCACTGTCCTTTTACTGTTGACATAGGTGTTGTCCCCACTCCAAGGATTTTAACTTGCTCCATTTCATTCTACTCCACCCCATATACCACCCTAGCCCTGCCCACTTTAGCCTCCCCAAACAGCTGAGTCACCGACCACCTATGGCGCTAGTATTGCACTAATAGCCTCTAGCACCTGTGTTTGCTTCTGATCATCGCCCCCCCTAGACTTTAATCACAAGCATAAACCTAAGGTTTATGCTTCTTATTAAAGTCTAGGTTTTTTGTAAATACAAAATGGGAAACATCTCAATGCTGCTTTTGCTTGTTACTTGTGCACAGGTTCAGTAAGCATAAAAAAATGGTAATCATGATTTTTTTTGTACACATTCTCACAAACTTCCTGTCTCAGAGGATATTTAACTACATCTATATTGCCTTCGGAACCTAAGCACACCAGACTTATTGAGAAGTTCTTTTTAAAATGGTTCTCCCCAGTTGTCAGTCTGTGTTTGCAGTTCCTGGGACTAGCGGATGGATAATAAGCTCCTGTGGGTTTAGCTAAAGGCTGCCAACTGCAAACTCTGATAATCCCCAGTGGGCCTTATTGGTTCACATTCACACATCTAAACTTTGGGAAAAAACAAGCAATAAGTTTCGGCTGCAGTTTTTGGTTTGGCTGAAAGTATTTAGCCAGTTTGGTTTTGACCAAAACTGAAAACAGCAGTTTCGGTTGGCCCCTACACCCAACCACCATTAGTTGTGTGCCAACATTTATGCCGGGTTTCAGCAGATATATGTTCTCGTGCCCAAAGAGACATGAGATCTGTGCTAAGCTAGTATTCCACAAAGGCGCTTTATGTAGAGACAGGGAGATATGCATGGAGGCAGGAGGGTGTCAAAGCAGTACAATTTTATGGTTTATTGTACTGCTTTGACACCCTCCTGTCTCCATGCATATTTCCCTGTCTCTCACCTACCCACCCCCATCCTGTTAGACTGTCACTGAAATGCTTTGATGTTTCATTTATATATACTGTCATCTACCAACATTTGCTTATTTCCGATCTGACAAAGAAGGGCAACCTTCGAAAGCTAATCAAGAAATGTATTAAGTTATGTCCAATGAAAAAGGTATCATCTTATTTTCCATGTTTTATTTTGTTTTATTTCTGTTGATTACCTTTAAAAGTGGACTAACACAGCTACCACACCTCTCTACTCAAGAAACTATGAAGAATCTGCAGCTTTTAAATTTTGTCAATTGCTTACTTTTAAGCAGCATTGGGCTCCTTTTAATCATTACATCAAAACAACAGCATCTCCTAGAGATTAGATTTTTATATTTATACTTAAATTGTCACATTTATCTGTATGTAATGCATTTGGGGTTTTTTTCCATTTGTTCTTTGTTGTTTTATGTTATATTGGTTTAAATTTTATTAAAAACTCAATAAAAATGATTAAAAAAAGAAATGTCAGAATGACTGCTGACCGGTTAAATAGCACTTAAATGGCTATCCGCCAATATTCAGTGGTGGTAAATGGCTATTCTCTGAGGACAAGCAGGCTAAATTATACTCAAACTGGGTCAGCGATCCACACCGGCCCGGGAACCAGCATGTCACATAGTAAAAAGTTTACTAGAGCCTTCTGAGCGTGCCATGCATCGAACTGCGCGTGCACCGAGTGTCTTCCCACTTGCCGCACTCAGTTCTTATCTTCCACGCGATGAGCAACAGTCAGTTTTTGTGGCTCCTCTCTCTGCCTGGGAAAGGAGCCTTCGAGTGTTTTGGTATTTTTTCGAGTATTTTGTGCTCCCTTTGTTTTGTTTAATGAATAATAAAAATTTCCCTTTATTTTCTTAGTTATTTTCTTCCAAGGAAAAGTTTCCTTTCTTTTTCGGTGCGGCCTTTTTTAGGCTGCTCGGCTGGGTCCTTCCCTCTTTTTGTGCCCTTTTTTCTTGGCACATTCGAGACTTTTGATTTAGCCGGTGCTGTCTTCCCTTCCATGTCATTGAAGACTCCCAGCAGCTTCAAACGCTGTACTTGGTGCAACCGAGCCATCTCAGGCACTGATACCCATTCATGGTGTATCCAGTGCCTTGGGCCTGACCATAGCCCCAGCTCGTATGAAGAAGAGGACTCAACTGGCTCGAGAAGCCCAGAGGGGAATACCTTTTGGGGCTCGGTCTGGTCCTTTGATGTCAGCATCGGAACTGAGGTTGGCGGTGTTGGCATCAACATCAAGGGACGCATCAACATCGGGAGTGGAGGTAGGCATGGCTGCTGAGAGGCCACGGCATGCTGAGAGCAGAGAGGCATCGAGTGGGTCTTCACCTACCTCCAGGCCTCCTGCTGTACAGGCCCCCTGGGACCGTTCATCATTGGACCTGACCCCGAGGTGACGTGGGATTCGACGTCGTCCTTGTCGGTACAGAGGAGCCTTGGTGAGGTGCATCGAGCAAAGGCTAAGAAGCACTGACACTTCTCCCCCTCGACACATGGTCCCGGGAGCTCCAGGGCACCGAGGGATTTGGCACCCAAGAAGCGTCGGCGCCGGGAGGACCACTCCCCCTCCATACAAGAGGTGCCAACACATCGGTCTCTCAGCAGCCTGGTTCCTACTCCCAAACCCCAGGCAATGCTGCCACCGACTGCTCCACCGGCCCGCAGTCTTTTCCGATGGCAGCTCTCGACGAGTGCATTCGGGCCTTGCTTCCAGAGCTTCTGGAGGGACTACTGCGTACATCTACATTGGCATCGGGGGTGCTTGCGCCTACCGCGTCGCCTGCTACTGCTTTGGTCTCTGGCCCTCCACCCGTGGTGAGGTCCCTGAGCTTGGTGCCGCTTATGGCTCTGGTATCGGCTGCCATCCAGGTCAACTCCCCATTGACGTTGGTGGAGGAAGCTTCACCGCAGTCCATGTGGGCATCGGCCCCTTGACATCACCATCAAGACCATGGGTCTTCAGCATCGAGGCAGGTATGGTCTCGGAGATCACTGAGGGAAGTTCTTTCCGACACTGAGGAGGAGCGCTTGTGGGAGAGGAAGATCCCAGGTACATTTCCTCCAATGAGTCCTTTAAGATTCCCTCTGAACCTTCCCCTCCACCTGAAAGGAGACTGTCTCCGCCTGAGAGCCTCTTCTTCTCATCTTTTGTACAGGAAATGGCTGGAGCCATTCCATTCCTCATAGACATGGAGGATGAGCCCAGGGCTCAGATGCTCGAGATCCTGGACTACACCTCTCCACCTAAAGAGGCAGTGACAGCTCTTTGCATAAGGTACTCCGGGAAGTCCTTATTAGGAACTGGGTGTCCCCTCTGTCTGATCCTGTGATCCCTAAGAAGACTGATTCCCAGTATCGGATCTACAGTGAACCTGGGTTGATGAGGTCTCAGTTACCCCATAACTCCATGGTGGTGGACTCCAAAGAGCCAAAAGTTCTAGGGACTATGCTTCGGCACCCCCAGACAGAGATGCTAGGACCTTGGATTCTTTTGGGAGGAAGATGTATCAGGCCACTATGCTCGCTGCCCATTTCCAATAATACCAGCTCTTTACAAGCATCCACTTGCGGAACTTGGTGTAGCAGCTGTCTAGTTTGGTCGATGCTCTCCCTCTGGAGCAGGCCAAACCTTTTCACCAGCTGGTCAGACAGCAGAAGGCATGTCATAAATTTCTGGTCAGGGGCTCATACGACACTTTTGATGTAGCATCCAGAATCTCTGCCCAAGCTATAGCAATGCACAGACTGTCATGGCTGCGGGTTTCTGACCTGGATCACTCGGCCCAGCAGTGAATAGCGGATGTTCCTTACCGGGAGGATAATCTTTTTGGAGAGAAGGTAGAAGATCTGGTTGACCAGATCAAGAAGCATACGGATGCTATGACTTCTCTCTCCCGCCAGTCACCTTCTGCTACAACCTCCTCAACTAGGAGGTATTTTGGTAGACCATGGAGTGCCCCCTATTCATATTCTAGGTATAGGTATACTCCAGCGTCTCGCCAGCCTGCTCAGGCTCAACCCCAGCGCTCTCGTTCTCGTCAACATCATGTGCCCAAGGCCCCTGCTGCTGCTCCCCATCAAAAGCAAGGGACGGGCTTTTGACTGGCTCCATCAGAGCATAGCTGTAGTAAACGTGTCAGTGCCAAATGACTTACCAGTTGGGAGGAGGTTAATCTTTTTTTAACCTAAGGTGGCCTCTCGTAACCTCCAACCGGTGGGTTCTTCAAATAGTCCAGTTAGTATACACCCTCAATCTGGAATCCAAACCTCCAAATTGACCACCAGGATTTCATTCATACAGCTCTCAGCACAGGCAGGTATTTGCAGAGGAACTCTCCGCCCTTCTAAAGGCCCATGCGGTCGAACCACCAGGGGAAGAAGGGCTGGGATTCTATTCCAGGTACTTCCTTGTGCTAAAGAAAACAGGGGAGATGTGTTCCCATCCTAGACCTAAGGGCCCTGAACAAATTCCTAGTCCGAGAAAAGTTCAGGATGTTTTCCCTAGGCACCCTTCTTCCCACGATTCAGGAAAACAAAGGAAAACAATTGACTATGTTCTCTGGACTTAAAGGATGCTTACACACATATCTCGATATTCCCAGCTCACAGGAAGTATCTTCGATTTCGACTTGGAACGCAGCACTTTCAGTACCGTGTACTGCCATTTGACCTAGTGTCAGCTCCCAAAGTATTCACAAAATGCGTTGCAGTAGTTGCAGTGTAGCTACGCAGAATGGGTGTGCACGTGTTCCCTTATCTCGACAATTGGCTGGTGAAGAGCATCTCGGAGGACGGTGCTCGAGGGTCCATGCAAATGATTACTCAGGTGCTAGAACTACAAGGGTTTGTAGCAAATTACACCAACTTCCATCTCACCCTGTTAAAAATTGGAGTTCATTGGAGCACTGCTGGACACGAGAACAGTCCGGGCCTATCTTCCCAAGACATGGGCAGACAACCTTCTGTCCCTGGTGTCCACGGTTCAGGCATCTCATCAAGTCACAGCTCAACAAATGTTGAGACTCTTGGGGCACATGGCCTCCACAGTTCATGTTACTCCCTTGGCATGTCTGCATATGAGATCTGCTCAATGGACCCTAGTTTCCCAGTGTTATCAAGCTAAGGGGAACCTAGATGTCATCCAACTGTCCACCAACTTTCAGAACTCTCTTCAGTGGTGGACAATTCAATCCAATTTGACCATGGGGTGACCATTCCAAATTCCTCAGCTGCAGAAAGCGCTGATGATGGATGCATCTCTCCTGGGGTGGGGGGCTCATGTAGATGGGCTTCACACTCAGGGAGCCTGGTCCCCCCAGGAAACAGGTCTTCAGATCAACCTCCTGGAGCTTCAAGCGATCTGGAATGCTCTAAAAGCCTTCAGAGATCAGCTGTCCAACCAAATTATCTTAATTCAAACAGACAATCAGGTTGCGATGTACTACACCAACAAGCAGGGAGGCACCGGATCTCACCCACTGTGTCAGGAAGCCATCCAGATGTGGCTTTGGGCGCACTGTCACAGCATACTTCTCCAAGCCACTTATGTGGCAGGCGTAAACAACAGTCTGGCCGACAGGCTGAGCAGGGTAATGCAACCTCACGAGTGGTTGCTGAATATGGGTGTTGCCCCCAAGATCTTACGGTCGTGGAGAACCCCCTCGGTGGATCTTTTTGCCACTCAAATCAATCACAAAGTCCCTCAGTTCTGTTCCAGGCTTCAGGCCCACTACAGACTAGCATGATACCTTTCTCCTACATTGGGGAACAGGCCTTCTGTATGCGTATCCTCCCATACCTCTAGTAAGGAAGACTTTGCTGAAACTCAAGCAAGACTGCGGAACCATGATCCTGATAGCACCTTTTCTGGCCACTTCAGATTTGGTTTCCTCGTCTTCTGGAGTTGTCCTCCGAAGAACCGTGGATTGTTTTCCAACCCTCATCACTCAGAGCGAGGGGTTACTTCTTCATCCCAACCTCCAGTCTCTGGCTTTCATGACCTGGATGTTGAGAGCCTAGAATTCGCTTCCTTGGGTCTTTCGGAGGGTGTCTCCTGGATCTTGCTTGCTTCCAGGAAAGATTCCACTAAGAGGTGTTACTCTTTCAAATGGAGGAGGTTTGCCATCTGGTGTGACAGCAAGGCCGTAGATCCTCTTTCTTGTCCTGCTTGAATACCTTCTACACTTATCAGAGTCTGGTCTCAGGACCAACTCTGTAAGGGGTCATCTCAGTGCAATTAGTGCATAGCATCAGCGTGTAGAAGGTAAGCCTATCTCTGGACAGCCTTTAGTTGTTCACTTCATGAGTGGTTTGCTCTTGCCAAAGCCCCCAGTCAAACCTCCACCATTGTCATAGGATCTCAACGTCATTCTCACCAGCTGATGAACGCTCCTTTTGAGTCACAGAATTCCTGCCGTACTTAACCTGGAAGGTCGTTTTCTTGGTGGCTGTTACTTCAGGTCGTAGGGTCAGTGAGCTTCAGGCTTTAGTAGTGGATGCACCTTATACTAAGTTTCATCACAACACAGTAGTCCTCCGCACGCACCCTAAGTTCCTGCCCAAGGTGGTGTCGGAGTTCCATCTGAACCAGTCAATTGTCTTGCCAACATTCTTTCCCTGTCCTCATGCCCCACTCTGGCGAAAGCAGCTTGCACACCGACTGCATTGGCCTTTTACGTGGAGCGGATGAAGCCCCTCAGACAGTCCGCCCATTTGTTTGTTTCTTTTGATCCCAACAGGAGGGGAGTCGCCATTGGAAAACGCACAATCTCCAATTGGCTAGCAGATTGCATTTCCTTTGCTTATGCTCAAGCTGGGCTGACTCTGGAGGGCCATGTCACGGCTCATAATGTCAGAGCCATGGCTGCGTGGGTGGCTTTCTTGAAGTCAGCCTCCATCAAAGAAATTTACAATGTGGTCTTCAGTCCACATATTCACATCACACTACTGCCTTGAGCAGGATACCCCATGCGATAGTCAGTTTTGGCAGTTGGTGTTGCAGAATCTGTTTGGGGTGTAGAATCCAACTCCACCCCTCTAGGCCTGTTTTATTCTGTTCCAGGCTGCATTCTTAGCTAGTTGTATATAGTTTCAGATTAATCTATGTTATGTCCCCGCCATTGCGCGGTCCAATTGGCCAACTTTTGTTGTTTTGGGTGAGCCTGGATGGTAGGGATACCCCAGTTGTGAGTATAATACAGCCTGCTTGTCCTCGGAGAAAGCAAAGATACTTACCTGTAGCGAGTATTCTCCGAGGACAGCAGGCTGATTATTCTTACAAACCCACCCAGCTCACCTTGGAGTTGTCTCCTCTGTCTTTCTTTTACTGTTCACTGAATTGAGGAGTACAGCCGCACAGCGGGCGGGAAGACACTTGGCGCATGCGCATTTCGGCATGTGGCGTGCTCAGAAGGCTCTAGCATACTTTTTGCTATGTGAAATGCCGGTTCCCGGGCCGGCGCAGATCGCTGACCCAGTTGTGAGAATAATCAACCTGCTGTCCTTGGAGAATACCTGCTACAGGTAAGTATCTTCGGTTTCCCCGCTGAATATCTCCAGTTAGCAGCTAGCTGGTTATATCGCACGATATAACCAGCTATCTGCCGATTTTTGACCGGATTTAGTGGCCATATTTGACAGCGTCAAATAGTGGAATATCTTTGGCTGGTTTGAAGATAACTGGCTAAGTCTGAATAGCAACTTAACAGGTTATCTTCAAGCTGGCCAAAAATAAACTGGATATTCAGTGCCAGTCACAGGAAACGGCCCGGTATTGAATATCCGGGCTTATCGCTGCTGACTATGGGAGTTAGCCAGTCTAACTCCCATGGTCTGAATATCGGCCTCTTTACTTCTAGTTGGATCATTGCAGCTTCATCTCTACCCTAAATTTTAAAGGTCAACTTTCTGAGCTGTTTGTTGTTGCTTGATACACCAGCAATCATCCCTGAGGAGTTAGAACTGGTGGAAGTTCTCCATGCACCAAAACAGCTGTTTGAAGAATCTCAGCATTTGATTTATCTTATCCTCTTCAGGATTTGAATTGCTCTTATATCTTATTCCTGTTCGTGAAAAGTTTCTTATTTCAGCATAGAATGTTATTCTTACTTAGTATATAACCTTTTGTTTTTCTAGCAAGTCCAGAGTACCATTACGGGTGCATTGAGTCCCCAGGGGATTGTGGTGCCAGCATCAGCTCTGCAGCAAGGGAATGTTACTATGGCAACAGTAGCAGGTATGCTATCAAAAATTTTGGGTCCAGTATTCAATAGCACTTATGCAGTTGGTATTCACCAAATTGGTACTTTTTTTGAAATGTTTTCCTGCATTTATACAGTACAGATAACTTTTGACCATATATGTTGCTGTGGGGGTTTTATAAGGTACTTGAGAGTGAAGAGCAGCATTTTTTGCAGTGAAGTAGGCTCTTATAAAATTGCCTGAAAACATAGTGCCTGCTTTTATGGAATATGAAGATAATTTTAACAGGGTACCTGTTTTAAGAGGGTAGGAAGATGCCTAATCTTTGCCTTTATAAAACACTATTCCAAGTTCAGTGAGTATAGCACCTAGATTGTGGGCACTGACATTTGACACCTGATTGGGCCCAGGCCTTAATGTTAACACTTAATGTACATGTGTACTTTGTAAAATATATGTGCACATTGCGACTTCACTCATGATCTACCCTCCCCTGAGCATAATTTATAGTTGTAGTTTATTAGGGTTTGCTATACCGCCATTAACTAACTCGCAGATCACAGCAGTGTGCAATTCTAAAAATAAAGAAAACAGAATAGAAAAATCGACAGGACAGCGTTCCGTGATACCAATCATTCAAGAAGTAATCACACATACAGTAAAAGGCAAGGGAAAGGAGAAAGAAGGGGCTGTTGCATGAACCGGGTAGGAAATGGTAAAGCCTTATGCAGAATTAAATGTTTGCTGAAACAGCCAAGTTTTGAGCATTGAATTTTTTAAATGACAGTTCAGAACAGATTGAGAAAGGAATAAAGTTCCAGAGGAAAGGGGCAGCAAAGAAGAAAGCCAGATGCTGAGTAGACTCCGGTTGTGCAGAACGGGTACTAGAGCATGTCCACTCTACAAGTATACGCTGGTTTCTAACATGCATACTTTTAGGTGTGACCTAATTTTATAACAGCATTTTGCATGTGAAAAAGGTTTATAACATGATCCTCTTTATGTGCAAGCATTTCTGGGTGTGGAGAACAGGTAGAGCAGGGGCACGATGTGCACAAAATAGATGCATGTATACCTGTTCTTAGCAGTACATACACTTACAGAATTAAACTTATCTTGATCCTGGTGTAAATGCTTGCTCCTTGGTTCCTGTAGTAAATTTATAAAGGCACACAGATGCATATGTTGTCTTTGTAAAATATGTACAACATAAGTCCTTTCCTATAAAATTACCCAACACATGCCCAAAGTTACGTTTTTCTAATTTGGGCAGAACTTGGGGTTGGGGTGGGAACAAAACTAAGAATCCGCTCTCTGACTAACTTCTGTGTTCAAGTCTGAATGCAGAAGTATCAGGAATATATTTAAACATAAATTATGCTGGTAGTTTTGATGTTTAGGCTTAAACAAGTAGACCTGGCTTGAAAATCCATATAAAGTTATATGGGTAAAACTTAATGTGCAGGCTGCCTTGCTGAATATTTATCTCATGAAAACTGAACCCTTTGACTCTGCCTTGTACATCTCATACAAAATATTCCTTTCACTGCCTAAGCAGTAAGGTTCTGTGAAATATCACTAGTCTGTTCTGAATATAGAAGAAATGGCTCCCACACAAGAAAAGCTGACCACGACCTGCCCACTTTTTGTTTGGGCGTTCTGAGGGGATATTCAGCAGCACTCTCCAGTTAAATGCCGCTGAATATCCCCACTTAGGCAGCGGGAAGCGATTTAAGCGGGCAGGAGCCTCTCCTGCCCGCTTAAATCGCTTTGAATAGCCGCATGAAAAAATATAGTATAATTAATTACTAAAATATTTTCTCTGAGGGAAAGCAGGATGAGGTGTACAGCAAGAGTGTAGAGAATGCATGGCTTGGGCAACCTATGTTGCTTTCAATACGGCATCCAGAGTCAATTCAGTTGGTATTGGGAAGCACAAACTCACCTGACTTGGTGCTTAGACCTGGAACCAGTGGTTTAGAACAAGCTGGTGGAAATATCATGCAGGGATGACAGTTCTTTCAGTGACAAGTTGGAAGAGGTCACTGACTTCATCAAGAAATGCTTTGAAACCATCAAGTCAATGTCAAGGCCCATCCTGGCTCATCTGTCTCTTCCAGGAGGTATTCGGCCTGAGGTTGAAGGAGGTGCTACTACACTCAAAGGCGTAGGCCACCTCCACCTCTCGTCCTTCCCAAGCTTACCAGTGTTCTTGCTTCTGTCCACGGCAGCAGAGGCCTCAGAAGTCTCATCTGGTTCCCCAATCAAAGCAAGAGACAAGCTTGTGACTGGTTCCAGGAGAGCATAGCTACAATAAATGTAGCTATTTCAGACGACCTACCAGTAAGAAGGAGGCTACATTTTTTCCAAGAAAAGTGGCCCCTTGTAACCTCAGTGGGTTCTCAAAATAGTTCAAACAAGCTACACTCTACAGTTGGAAACCACTCCACCAAATTGCCCGCCTGAGATTATCAAAACTAAGCTTTCAGCATCAGGAGTTGCTTAGGCAGGAATTTCCTTCCCTTTTGCAGGCCAAAGTAGTCGAACCTGTTCCTGTTCCTGATCACAAAGAAAGCAGGGGGATATCGTCCTATCCTAGCCCCAAGGGCCTTGAACAAATTCTTCCAAGAAAAAAGTTCAAGATGGTTTCCCTGTTCCTCATGAGAGACTCCTGAGAAAATTAAAGAATCATGGAGGCAAGGTTCTGGTGTGGATTAGGAATTGGTTATTGGACGGAAAAAAGAGGGTAGGATTAAATGATAATTTCTCTCAGTGGAGGAGGGTGAACAGTGAATGCTGCAGGAATCTGTATTGGGACTGATGCTATTTAACATACTTATAAATGATATGAAAATCGGAACAATGGGTGAGGTGATTAAATTTGCAGATGATACAAAACTATTCAAGGTTGTTAAATCATGTGCGGACTGTGAAATATTGCAGGAAGACCTTAGGAAATTGGAAGGCTGGGCATCCAAATGGCAGATGAAATTTAGTGTGGACAAATTCAAGGTGATGCACATTGGGAAGAATAATCCAAATCATAGTTACCTGATGCAAGGTCCACCTTGGGGGTCAGCACTCAAGAAAAAGATCTAGGTGTTTTTGTAGATAATACATTAAAATCTTCTGCCCAGTGTGCAGCAGCCAAAAAAGCAAACATGATGCTAGGAATTATTAGGAAAGGGATAATTCCTTTCAGTGAGTAAGACTGAAAATACTATAATGCCTTTGTATCGCTCCATGGTGTGACCGCACCTTGAGTATTGCGTTCAGATCTGGTTGCCGTATCTCAAAAAAGATATAGCGGAATTAGAAAAGGTTCAAAGAAGAGCGACCAAAATGATAAATGGGATGGAACTCCTCTCATATGAGGAAAGGCTAGAGGTTAGGGCTCTTCAGCTTAGAAAAGAGACGGATGAGGGGAGATATGATTGAGGTCTACAAAATCCTGAGTGGTGTAGAACGAGTAGAAGTAAATCGATTTTTTACTCATCCCAAAAGTGCAAAGACTAGGGGACACTTGAGGAAGTTATATGGAAATACTTTTAAAACAAAAGGAGGAAATATTTTTTCACTCAGTGAATAGTTAAGTTCTGGAGCTCTTTGCCAGAGGATGTAGTAACAGCGGTTAGCGTATCTGGGTTTAAAAAAGGTTTGGACAAATTCCTGGAGGAAAAAATCCATAGTCTGCTATTGAGACAGACAAGGGGAAGCAACTGCTTGCCCCAGGATTGGTAGCATGGAATGTTGCTGCTAATTGCGTTTTTGTCAGGTACTAGTGACCTGGTTTGGCCACTGTTTGGAAAACAGGATACTGGGCTAGATGGACCATTGGTCTGACCCAGTATGGCTATTCTTATGTAACCTGCTTCTAGTGATTGAGGAACAAGTCTGGCTGTGCTTTCTGGACTTAAAAGATACCTACACTCACATACAGATTCATCCAAGTCACAGGAATACTCTGAGATCTCTAGTAGGGAAACACCATTCTCCGAGGACAAGCAGGCCAGCTAATTCTCACATGTAGGTGATGTCATCTATGAAGACTGGTGCGGAAACGCTGCCCAGAGTATTGTATCTTTAAGAGCTTGAGGCAGCACTCCCACCACGCATTTGCGGGTGACCTCCCACCTGACTAATGAGTGCGGGACCAATTAGTATTTTTTCATCCAAGGTAAGGGGAAGACATGTCTTTCGCAGCTCCTCTCAGCATCATTTTTTATCTTCTATTTTGGTGCCTTCCCTCATTGTTTCTTCTTTTTTTTCCCTTTTATTCTTAGTTTCTTTTTTGTTTTAAGTTTCCTTTATTTGTTTGGACTCGCAAGGCCCTCTTGGGGCCTGAGCATCAGCTGGGTGCTGTCCCTTACCTTTTTGGTGATTAGCCTCTTTTTTTTATCACCATAAAGTAATTTGATTTAGCCATGGCTGTTTTTCCTTTCATGTCATCGAAAGTTCCCAGTGGTATTAAGCGCAGTGCTCAGTACAGTTGGACCATCTCTGGGCTGACACCCATTCCTGATGTATTTTTATTTTTTATTTGTAGCATTTATACCCCGCTCTTTCCCGCTCGATAGCAGGTTCAGTGCGGCTTACAATGTATGGTACAAAATAACACAGAGATAACACAATGTATGGGTACAAAGTATCCCAGAGATAACACAATTGTATAGAGAAGGATAAGAGGAAGAGATGGGGGGGGGGGGAGGAATGAGTTATGGTTAATATTAGTGGTGTGGATTAGGTTCGTGAATTAAGTTGGGTTGTTTGGATACGCTTGTTTGAAGAGGTATGTTTTCAGCAGCTTTCGGAAGGGTTGTTGTATCTTGGTATGGCGTTCCAGAGTTGGCTGCCTCTAACGGAGAAGTTGGATGCGTAGTAGGTTTTGTGTTTGAGACCTTTGCAATTGGGGAGGTGAAGATTGAGATATGTTCGAGAAGATTTGGACCCGTTCCTGGTTGGAAGGTCGATTAGATTGGTCATGTAACTTGGGGATTCTCCGTGGAGGATCTTGTGGATTAATGTGTGGACTTTGAAGTTTATTCGCTCTTTGATAGGGAGCCAGTGGAGTTTTTCACGGAGTGGTGTTGCACTTTCAAATCATGATTTACCAAAAATAAGTCTGGCTGCTGTATTTTGGGCGGTTTGGAGTTTTTCAGGATTTGGGCTTTGCAACCAATGAATATGCTGTTGCAGTAGTCAGCGTGGGTGAGTACTGTGGATTGTACCAGATTACGGAATGTTGTTTGGGGGAGGAATGGTTTTACTCTTCAGTACCCACATCAGGTTGAACATCTTCTTCGTCATGGCTTTTGCCTGAGTTTCTAGAGTTAGGTCTAGCATTACACCCAGGATTTTTAGATTGTCGGATATTGGGATTGTAGCGTTGGGGGTGGTTGGGAGTAGAGTGGTGTGTCTTGATGAGAGGATTAAGCATTGAGTTTTTTCTTTATTCAATT
This sequence comes from Microcaecilia unicolor, assembly GCF_901765095.1. NCBI lineage: Eukaryota > Metazoa > Chordata > Amphibia > Gymnophiona > Siphonopidae > Microcaecilia > Microcaecilia unicolor. The sequence continues at coordinate 219,583,142 of NC_044035.1, forward strand.
TCATTTTGAAGGCATTAGCCCAGGAGGCTAAGATGTTCATGCCAGTGATTATTTTTTTGGAAATTTCTGCAAGGTTGGATTAGAAGGGGATGAATATGGTGACGTCATCTGCATAGATAAATGGGTTTAGACCAGCTTTGGATAGGGATTTAGCCAGAGGAATCATCATAAGATTGAAGAGGATCGAGGATAAAGGCGATCCTTGGGGGACTCCGCAATGTGAGGACCACGCATCTGATACAGATGAGGTTGATTTGACTTGGTAGGATCTAGTGGTGATGAAACTTTTTATCCATTTAATGATGTTTCCGCTGATCCCTAATTTGTCCAGTAGTTTCGTAAGAATATCGTGGGGTACCATGTCAAATGCGCTGGATAGGTCAAACTGCAGAAGTAGTATGTTGTTGCCAAATGAAATTTCTTGTTTGAACTTTGATATTAGGGTGAGTAGTACTGTTTCAGTGCTGTGTGCAGGTTGAAAACCCGATTGTGATTCATGTAATATGGAGAATTTTTGTATGAATTCGTTGAGTTGGGAGGTCACTCTATTTTCCATTAGTTTGGTTAGAAGAGGGATGGAGGCCACAGGTCAGTAGTTGGTGATGTCTTTCGCTGGTTTTTTTGGTATTGGTGTGAGTAGAATATTGCCGTGTTCGGAGGGGAAGGAGCCTTGCTGAAGTAGGAAATTTAGGTGAATTGTGAGGTCCGTAATGAATCGATCTGGGGCATTTTTCATTAGGTAATTGGGGCATGGGTCCAGGAGGCAGTGAGACTTGGAGAGTTTGGATAGTGCTCTGGAAATTTCCTTAGTGCTGAGGGGGGTGAAGTTTGTCCAGGAGCGGTCTGCCGGGATCTCTTCTGAGTTGGGATCCAGTTCTTCGAGGAAAGTATCAATGTTTGTGTCGTCATGGGGAATTGTGTTGCATAGGTTAATGATTTTGTTGTTGAAATATTTGGCCAGTTGGTCGGCAGATGGACAGTTTGAGGGTGAAGTTGTTACTGGATTCGTGTTGATAAGATTCTTTATGATTTGGTATTGTTTTTTTATGTCTGTTCCGGAAGCTGTGATTTGTTTTGTGTAGTGTGATCTTTTGGCTCATTTAATGTCATTCTTGTATTTCTTTTGCGTTTCTTTCCATGCATTCAGGGTGAGATCATCTTTTGATTTGCTCCAAGTTTTTCTAGTTTCCTGGTTTGTTTCTTTAGTTTTTTTAGTTCCTCGTTGAACCACGGTGAGGGTTTTTTCTTTGTGCATAGAGTTTTGGAGTGTAGCGGTGCAATTTCATCCAGAATAAGTTTGCATCTGTGGTCCCATTTTGTAAGAAAGTGGTTTGAATTTGGATCTATTGACCAGTCATTGTCATAGATTTGTTGCCAGAATGTTTCCTTATCAATTTGTCCTCTGGTGTTGATTGTTATGGGGTCAGGTGGTTTGGATTGGTCTTTTTTCCGCCATTGTATGTATAGGGTTGCTTTGTGATGGTCTGACCAGGGGGAAGCTGCCCAATGGATATCTGATAAGTGAAAGTTTTGGTCTGTGGTGTGAAATGATATCGAGTGAATGTCCTTTAATATGGGTTGGTACTGTTGGAGGAAGGTTGAAATCACATAGTTGGAGGAAGTCTTTACATTCCCGAGTGTGAGCAGAGTTGGAGTCTTCTAAATGGAGGTTTATATCCCCTATTAGAAGTATGTTGGAGTCGTTAGCACATGCATTCGATATAAAGTCCATGAATGTGGTTTGGTTGTGGTTCCAGTTGTTGGGAGGTCTGTAGAACAGTATGCAGGTTAGGTGTTCGTATAGTGTGGGGTTGTATAATTTTATACAGGCAATTTTGAGTTGAGTTGGACTCAGAGATGGGTTCTGCGGAGAAGTTGGATCTGTAGATGAGTGCAATTCCTCCTCCTCTTTTATCTTTTCTAGGCCAGTGTGATATTTTGTAGCCCGGAGGACAAAGTTCGTTTATGATGGGGTCTTCTGGGTTGCGGATCCAGGTTTCTGTGATGAATAGTAGGTCAAGGTTGTCCGAAGTGATCCAGTCTGTGATGATTTCGCTTTTGTTTACCACTGATTTTGCGTTGATATATCCTATTCGGACAGATAGATGTGGATCGGCTGTTTGGAGAGATGGGTGGATTTTGCTAAGTTGTCTTATTTTAGGTGTTTTGGGATTGTGTGGGACTGTTTCTGTTTTTGTGGATGGCATCTGGGATGATGTTGGGTTTCCATGGCTATTGTTGGTTTGTGAGGGAGTGGGAGTTATGTGAGTGCTTAAGTTGTGTTGAGGGATTGGTGTCATATTGTATTCAGTTGAAGGGGTTTTGGGATTAGCATAAGTTGTAGCGAGTATGTGGATGGAGATAATTAATTTTAAGAGGATCATGCTGGTGAGATAATTTTGGTTGGATAGTGGGTGTATGTGGGATGGTAGGGCGACATATCAAACATATCAATATACTTACAATTTAAAGATGGTATTGTGAATGTAAGATATCTAATTATTACATTTTGGTACTGCTAAAGTATACTAGCAAGGCAATATCAGCAGATAACATCAGATAATATCAGCAAGATAGGATCAGTAAGATTCGGCACAACAATTAAAAGTTGTTGTAAATATAATATATCAATTATATTTTGATGCTACGATATTATGCTAACAAGGCAATATCAGCAGATTATATCAGCAAGTTAATGATAATAAGAATCAACACAATTGATATCGCAATAGGGTAGTAGACGCAAAAGTTAGCACAATATGTATTCAATTCTGTGACTTTCAGAACATCAGGTATACATGCTGTGTTTTGTTAGCAGGCAGTATCAGCAGAGACTATCAGCAAGATAATAAAAGTTAATAAAAGTGAGATTCGGCTCAACTAATGTCACAGTAGTGAAATAGAAGCAAAAGTTAACACAATTTTGTGTTGTGTATACAATTCTGAGGCATTTAGATCATCAATTATACATACACAGGAGTTATAGATCAGTTTCAGAGGGTCACTTTTTAAACCTAGAGAAGAAGTTTCAGGGTTGGTGGAACGACCAGGCTTTACCCGTTTTGGACTGGCCTGGATGCTGCAGGTTTGTTCATCTGCTTTCCCTCATGCTCCACTTCAGCAATTTGTTAATAGTAGGGTGGTGGACGCGTAAGTAAGCAAATCGGGTAACAGTTAAATGGAGACTGCAGTGTTCCTGCAGTTTCTGCTATTGCTGTCGTTAGTCCGCTTCCCTGGCCACTTGGCGCCTTCGATCGGGTTCGTGGCATCTGTTTGTCCTCCTGCAAACTCCTTTACGTCTTCGGCCTTCGTCTTCTGGAACAACCAGCGCGGATCCGGTACTCCGGTTCCTATTTTCCTCCTGGGTCGACGAGTGGATCGACAAACGACCAGTGTGGATCCGGTTCTCCGGTTCCTATTGTCCTCCTGGTTCGATGAGTGGATCGACGAACGGAAGGTGAGGTCGTAGTGTTGGGTGCGTGGTCGGGATCGTTTATCAGAGCGCTTCGGGGTATGGAGAGATTCGGTGTCTCTCGTGCACCAGGTGGGAGGTAGGCGGGTACAGGTTGCGGTAGGCAGAGCGTGTAGATCTTGCTCAGTTCCCTTGGGGAGAAGTGCAGTTACCGCTCTCTGTTTCGGGGCTGCGGCGTGTGTACTTGTTGCTTTCGTTCAGCTTTATCATCCGGCTTGCTCCGACTGCCGATTACCGCTGCCATTAGCTGTTGGCCTCTGTTTGTTGCTCTCCTCCTGGATTCTGCTTCTTTTGGCTCGCTGAGCTTTTGCTGAAGTTCAGGCCAGAGGCTTGGAATCCGGAGCTTAGGTGTGTGCGACTAGCTCGGTCGCCATCTTGGGATGCGAGTTCAAAACCAGGCCTGGGCACTAGATCATCTCCTGCTTCCCACTCCCCTTTAATTAATCAAAAGGGCTGTGGTATCGGAAAAGAACCCCGCCGCCCTATTCACCCCCTCCCCCCGGATGATAGTCAATAAGGCATTAACAATACAGGACAGAGCTCCGTGCTAATCCATAGAAGCGCCTGGCTACATTCTACCAATCAACGTCCACCTTAAAGCACTCCCCTAATGTATCCAGCATTTGGGGCCAGACCATAACTCTACTAACTGTATTCTTTGTTTGCATATTCAAAAAAGAAAACAAGTCCAGAGAGGCTCAAAAAGAGAACATTTTTGGAGCCAGATCTGAATTATTGATATCAGCAATGGCATCAGCACTTCCACCAGCATCGCATACATCGGTCCCTATAGCTACTAGACCTGTATTAGACACTGGGAGTGGACATTCATCGAGCAGGTCTCCACCTGCCTCAATACCAATGGCAATGCAGGGCCCCCGGGACCAGTCAGCATCGGACCCAAAACTGAGGAGATGGGTGGATTCAACATCATCCTCATCGTTCTCCTCGATGCATGGTGCCAGGAGCGCTGGGGCACTAAGAGATTCGATACCCAAGTAGCGTCAGCGCTGAGAGGAACGCGCCTTCTCTATTGAAGAGGTGTATAAGTGCAGGTCTCTAAGTAGCCAGAACCCGGGACCTGAGTCAACAGACGATTCAACAGGCTATCTTTGACCCGACGCCCCATCCTTTCCTGATGTTGACCCTCGATGAGCAGATCTGGGCCATATTCCAAGAGCACTCGGTGGGGCTTTTACAGCAGAGTTCATTGGCTGATGGGTTACTTGCTCCAGCCATGACTCTACCATCTGCCTCACAGGGCCCTCAGTTTGTGGTGAGGTCACCAACGCCAGTGCTAGGTGCGGTATCAGCATCGATACCGTCCATGCGGGTACTCCCTTGACGTCGGTGGAGGAAGCTTTGCTATAGTCAATGGTTGAGCCTGCATCGCAGTGCTATTCCAGACAAAGACATGGTTTCTTTTATCGGAGGCAGGAGGTTTTTTTGCTGATTCTGGTACAAACCGCTCATGGGTGTTTGGTGATGATCCACAGTACTTCTCAGAGGAGGAGTTCTATGGCATTCCATCAGACCCCTCCCCACCAGAGAAGAGGTGTAAGTCTCCACCAGAGAGTGTCTCCTTCCCTGCTTTTGTGGAGGAGATGGCAGCTGCCATCCCAATTAAGTTGGAGATGGAGGATGAGCCCAGGGCTGAGTCCTAGAATATGACTCTCCACCTAGAGAGGCTGTGACTCTCCCTCTTTATGAGATCTTAGGTGATGTTCAAACCAACTCTGTAAAGGGTTCACCTCAGTGCAATTAGTGCTTACCATCACCATGTGGAAAGTAAGCCCATCTCTGGACAGCCTCTAGTTGTTTGCTTCATGAGAGGTTTGTTGTTCACAAAGCCCCCTGTCAAACCTCCACCTGTGTCATAGGACCTCAAGGTCATCCTCACTCAGCTGATGAAAGCTCCTTTTGAGCCACTCGATTCCTGTCACCTGAAGTACTTGGCCTGGAAGGTCTTGTTTTTGGTGGCTGTTACTTCAGCTCGCAGAGAGCTTCACGCCTTAGTAGCAGATCCACCTTACTCAAAATTTCATCATAATTCTCCTTACGCAACCTAAGTTTCAGCCTAAGGTTGTATTGGAATTCCATCTGAATCAGCCTATCATCTTTCCAACATTTTTCCCCAAGCCTCTTGTTCATCCTGGTGAAAGCACACTGCACTTTGGACTGCAAGCGAACATTGGCCTTTTACCTGGAGCGGAATAAGCCCTACAGACAGTCCACCCAACTTAATCTCCAGTTGGCTGGCAGTTTGCATTTCTTTCACTCATGCCCAGGCTGGGCTGACTCTTGAGGGTTAAGTCAAGCTTCGTAATGTTAGAGCCATGGCAGCATCGGTTGCCCACTTGAGGTCAGCCTCTATAGAAGAAATTCGCAAGGCTGCAACATGGTCTTCAGGCCACACATTCACATCTCACTATTGTCTTGAGCAAGATACCAAACGTGATGGTCCATTTGGACAGACAGTTCTGCAGAATTTGTTTGGGGTCTACAATCCAACTCCACCCTCCTAGGCCCATTTTGTTCTGTTTCAGGCTGCACAGTCACACAGTTTGTATATAGTTTCAGGTTAGTTAATGTTTTTTGACCCCTGCCATTGCGAGTTCCAATTGTCCTACTGTTGTTGTTTTCTGCGAGCCTGGTAGCTAGGAATTCCTACATGTGAGAATTGTCTGTCCTGCTTCTCCTCAGAGAAATCAAAGATACTTATCTGTTGCAGGCGTTCTACATGGAGAACAGGCATCAATTCTCACATATCCTCCCACCTCCCTTTGAAATTGTTTTGTATAGCTGTTTTATTATACTGATGGTCCCACGCTCTCATGGCGAGTGGGAAGGCACTCGCACATGCATGGTGGGGTGCTGTTGCATTCTCTTAAAGTTATACTACGCTATAAATGCATTCTTCACCAGGCGACATGGATGACATCACTCACATGTGAGAATTGATGACCTGCTGTACTCAGAGAATACATGCAAACTTCTCAATTGTCGTAAATATCTGGCAAAGTAAGGCTTTGATGTCTCTTCACACATTTCCGCCTTAATAGTAGCAATGCAACTTCTGTCCTAACTCAGGGTCTCGTACCTCGAATTCGCTGTCCAGCAGCGTCTAACAGATATCCCTTCTCGTAGAGAAAAATTGTTTGGTGACGTGGAGGGGCATAATCGAACGTCGCCGGCCAAATAGATCGCCGGCGATCTATATTGGCGGCGGCGCTACAGCTGGCCAGAACCATATTATTGAAAAAGATGGCTGGCCATCTTTTTTTTTGATAATACGGTTTAGCCCGGCCAAATGCCTTGGAGTTCGCCGGGTTTGAGATGGCCGGGTTTGTTTTTCAGCGATAATGGAAACAAATGCCGGCCATCTCCAACCCGGCGAAATCCAAGGCATTTGGTCGTGGGAGGAGCCAGCATTTGTAGCGCACTGGTCCATCTGACTTGCCAGGACACCAGCTGGTCACCCTAGGGGTCAGTGCGGTAAACTTCAGAAAAACCTCCCACATGCATAGCTCCCTTACTTTGGGTGCTGAGCCCCTCAACCCCCCCCCCTAAAACCCACTACCCACAAATGTACAACACTACCAAAGCTCTTAGGGGTGAAGTGTCAACTACATGTGGGTACAGTGAGTTTTGGAGGGCTTCCATTACCAGCACAAGTGTTACAGGTAGGGGGGGATGGGCCTGGGTCCGCCTGCCTTAAGTGCACTGCGGTACTCACTAAAAGTGCTCCAGGGACCTGCATACACGCAGGCCTCTAGGACTTGTTGCTGCTGTATAACCTTGGCACACCAGTTGACACCTGAAGACTAATCTCTTTGAAAAAGTCCTTTATTTGAATAAGCACGTTTTCTCACAGTTAACTGCAGATCAGAGGTTGTGCCCCACTGGCAAAGAGTCTCCCTGGTACTGAGCTGAGCAGTAGGTCAGAGCTGGCAGAATGGTGTACAATGCCCTCTTTCAGCAACATTCAAGGTAATAACTAAGTTCTCTAACGTGGGTGACACATGAAAGGGATCTAAAACTGGCTTACAAAAATGGCCACTACCTCATGGACTACCGGAAACAAAACAGGGCACACTCTGACCCAGTTGGCAGGGGGGAAAAGCACCATGGGAGTAGAGCCCACTACCCTACACCCACCACAATGCATTGCTGATGTGACTGCAGGGCACCTAACAGAAAAGGTGTCACACTCACCCGAGAGCCACATCGCAACCAGGGAAAGGATGTCGGAGGATACAACACATTCTGCTGTCATGGAGGTGGGTAAGGCATTTGAGGCTGGCATACAGGCTGGCAGAAAAGGTTTTTAGTTTTATTTTCTTAGTATGGGAGGGGATTGGTGAGCACTGGAGGAGTATGGGAGGCCATCCCCCATTCTCTCCAGTGGTCAGCTGGTCATTTGGGGCACCCTTTTGAGGCTTGGTCGTGAAAATAAAAGGACCAAGTAAACCCGGCGATATACTGCTTATGGCGGGTTTTTTTTTTCCATTATCGCCGAAAGCCGGCCATCTGGTAGCCACGCCCATGCCCGCCCATGCCCCGCCTTCGCTTCGCCGCCGACATGCCCCTTTGAACTTTGGCTGGCAACGTGACAGGAAAGCGGCGGTTGCCAAAAAAGCGGCTTTCGATTATACTGATTTGGCCGCTTTTCCGAGATCGCCGGCCATCTCCCGATTTATGTCGGAAAATGGCCGGCGATCACTTTCGAAAATGAGCTGGAAAGTCACAGAAGTGGCTGACCTAATTAAAAAACATACAGATAATATAGAAACTCTATCTAGGCCACAAACTTCTGCTCTTGCTTCGTCTTCTAGAAGATTTGCAGGAAATTATTGATGCTTCTATTACTATATGTCTAAGCATTGTTACACTGCTACTCTTCCACATCAAAGGACTATGTCCTGACGTTCATGTCCAAGGCAACAGCGAAGTAAAAAATTCCAGACACCCTCTCAGTCTAACCAACAGCCTAATTTTTGACTCCTTCCTAGAGAGCATTGCCACCATACAGTTGTTCGTGCCAAGTGACATACCAGTAAGAGGAAGGCTTATTCTCTTTCAACAGAGGTGACCTCTCATTACCTACGACTGTTGGGTGCTACACATCATTCAGCTCTGTGTTGGCAAAGAAGACCTCCCAACCATCCACCAAGAGAGTCTCATTTCAACTCCCTCCAAATGAAACAACTTCGAGAGGAGTTCTCAGCCCTCTTCTGGCAGAATGCAATAGAACCAGTTCCTCTGCTGGACAGGGATTGAGTGCTCAGTTCCAGATATTTCCTCATACTAAAAAAGACAAGCAGAGTACATCCAATTCTCAATCTGTGAGACTTAAACAATTTTCTACTCTGAGAAAAATTTCTCATGGTATCCCTGGGGTCACTACTTCCCATGATACAACTCAAAAATTGGCTTTGCTCTCTAGATCTCAAGGAAGCATACACGCACATACCTATTCTCCCTACACACAGAAAGTTCCTTCGCTTCTTCTTTGGGACTTTGCATTATCAATACAAGGTCTTACCATTTGGCTTGGCTTCGGCTCCCTGAGTCTTCACAAAGTGTCTGATAGTGGTAGCTGCAACACTTCACTCATGGGGCATCCATGACTTCCCCTATCTGGATGACTAGTTATTGAAGGCAGACTCCTGTAAGTCTGCACACACCTCCATTCTCTGTGCCATAAGTTTCCTAGAACTCCTTGGATTTGTGATCACATCTTCAGCTAGTTCAGAGTTCATTGGAGCAGCCCTCTATACTACTCAGGGTTGAGCCTTCCTTCCTCAACTAACAGCAAACATACTGACTCTCACCACTCAGATATTCAAATCCACACAAGTATCTGCTTGTCAGATGCTACACCTACTGGCTCATATGGCCAGTAGGTGGAGTTGAAGAGCTGCAAGCAATAAGCAAAGTCCTTCAACGATTTTCGGGGCAAATGTGTCATTGCAACCCCAATCTCCGTGAAAAGTGGTCCGGAAATGAAGAAGGATAAAATTGCCACCAAAAGCTAGAGTAAGTTGTGAGTGTACTAAAAAAAAGCTGGGGGAAATGTGGAGCCTACAGCTTGCCCATCCATCTTTGATCATAACATCACCGCTCTCCACCTGCCCTATTGATATTGCTTTTGATACATAGTTCAAAGTCCAGAGCTTTCAACTGAAACTGAAACAGGGCTTGCTAAAGTCTCCAATGACCTGTTTCTGGCCAGATCCAAAGGTCTATACTCATCCTTCTCGATCTATCTGCTGCTTTTGACACTGTTGATCACCATCTACTCCTTGATACACTGTCCTCACTTGGATTTCAGGGCTCTGTTCTTTCCTGGTTTTCTTCTTATCTCTCCCATTGTACTTTTAGTGTATATTCTGGTGAATCCTTTTCCACTTCTAACCCACTATCAGTTGGTGTACCTCAGGGATCTGTCCTGGGACCTCTTCTTCATCTATATTTCTTCCCTTGGTATCTCATCCAGTGGTTTGCAGTATCACCTTTATGCTGATGACTCCCAGATCTACTTCTCCACACCAGAAATTTCAGCAGGAATCCAGGCCAAAGTGTCAGCCTGCCTGTCTGACATTGTTGCCTGGATGTCTCACCGCCATCTGAAGCTAAACATGACCAAGATTGAGCTTCTTACCTTTCCCCCTAAACTGACATCTCTTCTTCACCCATTCTCTGTCTTTGTGGATAACACTCTCTGAGGACAAGCAGACTCTAATATTCTTACATGTGGGTCGTCGTCCGCGACGGCCCAGAGCACGGAAGTAATCCTTCAAAGATCTGGAACCTTCTTGATCGTTCCGTCGCGCGGGCCGGCCCACCGCGCATGTGTGGGTGGCTTGCCGTCCGCGACGTGAACGTGCAGGAATCAGTCTCTTTTTTTCCGCGATCCTGGACGGTCGGGTTTGTTTCCTCACTGTGCAGTTTGGCTCAGGAGACAGTTTTTGTGAGCGTTTATCACTTTCTTTTGTCTTATTTTCTTTTGTTTATCCTAGTTTAAAAAAAAAAAAAGACAAAAACAAATTTTTTCCATTATTTCTTTCTTAGTTTTCCTCATCCTTTAAAATTTTCTGTCTTTTTTGTCATGGCCGCCTTTTAGGCCGCTCGGCCGGGTCTTTTTCCCTCTTTTTGTGCCTTTTTTTGATTGGCACCATCAAGCTATTTTTCCACCCATGTCATCGAAGACTCCCAGTGGCTTCAAGTGTTGTACTCGCTGTAACCGGACCATCTCGAGCACCAACCCTCACGCGTGCTGTCTTCAGTGTCTTGGGCCAGACCACTTTCCAACTTCTTGAAAGCTCTGCAAGTTGATGAAAAAGCAGACCCAGGTGGCTTGAGAGGCTCAGCGTGAGAAATGTTTTTCTGAGCGGTCCGGTCCTTCGATATCGACATTGGCACTGAGGGCATCGACATCGGCGTCAGTGTCAAGGGAAGCAGCGACACCAGGAGCGCAGGTAATGGCTGCCGAAAGACTGCATCAAGCTGGGAGCAGTGAGGCATCGAGTAGGTCTCCACCCATCTCGGGGCCTCCTGCTATGCAGGCCCCCTGAGACCACCCTTTGTCGGACCCAGCCCCGAGGAGACGTGTGGAATCCACATCATCCTCATCGGTACCGAGGAGTCTCGATGACGGGTGTCGAGCGAAGGCGAAGAAGCATCATCATTGATCTCCTTACAGACATGGTACTAAGTGAGAGCTCCGGGGAGCCGAGGGAATCGGCACCCGAGAAGCGTCGGCGCCGGGAGGATCGCTCACCCTCCATTCAGGAGGTGCCAATGCGTCGGTCGTCTGGCAGCCTGGTACCAGCTCCTGAGCCCCCTCAGATTCTGGCACCAACTCCTGCACTGGCCCCACAGCCTTTTCCGATGGCAGCTCTCGATGAGTGCATCCGGGCCCTTCTTCTAGAGATTCTGGAAGGGTTGCTTCGTCAGTTGGCCTCAGTGTCGGGGATGCTTGTGCCTCCTGTACCGACTGCAGAGACGGCATCTGGGCCATCACCTGTGAGGAGGCCCCCGCCCTTGGTGCTGCTTGCGATACCGGAGCCGGTTGCCAACCAGGTCGCCTCTCCCGCCTCTCCCGGTGGAGGAAGCTTCACCAGAGTCCAGGCAGGGGTTGACGTCTCGACACCCCCCACAAGGTCGTTGATCCTCGACGTCAAGACAGGCTCAGTTTTGGGTTGCTCTTGGGGAGCTTCTGTCTGATACCGAAGAGGAGCGTTCGTGGGAAGAGGAGGAAGACCCCAGGTACATTTCGGAGGAGGAGTCCTGTGGGCTTCCTCTGATCCTGCTCCACCGATTGAAGTGAGGATGTCCACTTGAGAGTCTTACTTTCTCATCCTTTGTGCGCGAAATGTCTCAGGACATTCCATTCCCTATGGAGGTTGTGGATGAGCCCAGGGCTGAGATGCTTGAGGTCCTGGATTATCCTTCTCCACCTGCAGAGGTTGCAACGGCCCCCCTGCACAATACACTCAGGGAAATGCTGATGCAGAATTGGTCTTGCCCTCTCTCTAATCCAGTGGTCCCCAAGAAGTCCAAGTCCCAGTACAGAGTCCATGGAGAGCCTGTAATGGTGAAGGCCCAACTTACTCATGATTCCATGGTGGTGGACTCTGCTCTCAGAAGAGCCAAGAGTACTAGAGACTATGCCTCGGTGCCCCCAGGCAGAGAGTTAAGGACCTTGGATTCTTTTGGGAGGAGAACGTATCAGGCCGCAATACTCGCCGCCAAGATCCAAACATACCAGCTTTACACGAGCATTCACTTACGGAACTCGGTGAAGCAACTGTCTAGTTTAGTTGAAGCACTTCCTGCGGAGCTTGCTGAACCTTTTCACCAGGTGGTCAGGCAGCAGAAGGCGTGCCGCAAATTCCTGGCCAGGGGGTCTTACAACACTTTTGATGTAGCATCCCGAGGAGCTGCTCAAGGTATAGTGATGAGCAGACTCTCATGGCTGTGTGTCTCTGACCTAGAACAGAAGACCCAGCAGCAAATGGCGAATGTTCCTTGCCAGGGGGGATAATCTCTTTGGAGAGAAAGTAGAGGAAATGGTTGATCAGATGAAAAAGCATCATGATTCCATGGATTCTCTCTCCCGCCAGATGTCTTCTGCTACTGCCTCCTCATCCAGGAGGTATTTTGGAGGGAGGAGAAGTGCTCCCTATTCCTATAATAGGCATAGGTACACTCCTGCCTCTCAGCAACCGGTTCAGACTCAGCCCTAGCATGAGCGTTCTCGTCAACGCCGTGCACCTAAGGTCCCTAGAGCTCCCCAGCAAAAGCAAGTAACAGGCTTTTGACTGGCTCCAGTGCAGCATAGCTGCAGTAAAAGTGTCCGTACCGGGCGACTTGCCTGTCGGGGGGAGGTTGATATTTTTTCACCAAAGGTGGCCTCTTATAACCTCCAACAAGTGGGTTCTTCAAATAGTCCGGTTAGGATACACACTCAGTCTGGCATCCAAGCCTCCAAATTGCCCACCGGGAGCTCAATCCTTCAGCTCCCAGCACAAGCAGGTACTTGCAGAGGAACTCTCCGCCCTTCTAAAGGCCAATGCGGTTGAACTCGTTCCACCAGGGGAATTCTATTCCAGGTACTTGTGCAAAAGAAAACAGGGGGGATGCGTCCCATCCTAGACCTAAGAGCCCTGAATAAATTCCTAGTCTGAGAAAAGTTCAGGATGGTTTCCCTGGGCACCCTTCTTTACATGATTCAGGAAAACGATTGGCTATGCTGTCTGGACTTAGATGCCTGTACTCACATCTCGGTGCTCCCAACTCACAGGAGGTACCTTTGATTTCGGCTGGGAACTCAGCACTTTCAGTACTGTGTACTGCCCTTTGGCCTAGCATCTGTGCCCAGGGTCTTCACAAAATGCTTAGCAGTTGTCACAGCATCGCTACGCAGACTAGGCATGCATATGTTCCCTTATCTCGACGATTGGCTGGTGAAGAACACTTCGGAAGCAGGGGCTCTACGGTCCATGCAGATGACTATTCAACTGCTTGAGCTTCTGGGGTTTGTAATAAATTATCCCAAGTCCCATCTTGTTCCAGTGTAGAAATTGGAGTTCATTGGAGCTCTGTTGGTTACACGGACGTCTCAAGCTTATCTTCCCCAGGCAAGGGCAGACAATCTTCTGACCCGAGTGTCCTTGGCTTGGGCGTTTCAATAGATCACAGCTCGGCAGATGTTGAGACTTTTAGGGCACATGGCCTCCACGTTCATGTGACTCCCATGGCATGCCTACATATGAGATCAACTCAGTGGACCCTAGCTTCCCAGTGGTGCCAGGCCACAGGGGATCTAGAGGATGTCATCCATTTCTCCACCGACTTTTGCAGTTCCCTTCAGTGGTGGACCATTCGATCCAATCTGACCTTGGGATGTCCATTCCAAATTCCTCAGCCACAAAAAGTGGTGACGACGGATGCATTCCTCCTTGGGTGGGGAGCTCATGTAGATGGACTTCACACTCAGGGAGCTTGGTCCTTTCAGGAGAAGGATTTTCAGATCAACTTCCTGGAATTACGAGCGATCTGGAACGCTCAAGGCTTTCAGAGATCGGCTGTCCAATCAAATTATTCTAATTCAGACAGACAATCAGGTTGCTGTGTATTACACCAACAAGCAGGGGGGCACCGGATCTCGCCATCTGTGTCAGGAGGCCGTCCGGATGTGGCTTTGGGCTCACCATCACGTTATGTTTCTTCAGGCCACATACCTAGCAGGCGTAAACAACAGTCTGGCCGACAGACTGAGCAGGATAATGCAACCTCACGAGTGATCTCTGAACATGGACGTTGTCCACAAGATCTTCCGAGAGTGGGGCACAACCTCGGATCTTTTTACCACTCAGATCAATCATAAAGTCCCTCAGTTCTGTTCCAGACTTCAGGCCCACGACAGATTAGCATCAGATGCTTTTCTCCTGCATTGGGGGACAGGCCTTCTGTATGCGTATCCTCCTATACCCGTAGTAGGGAAAACTCTGCTGAAACCCAGGCAAGACCACGGAACCATGATTCTGATTGCACCTTTCTGGCCTTGTCAGATCTGGTTTCCTCTTCTTCTGGAGTTGTCCTCTGAAGAACTGTGGAGATTGGAGTGTTTTCCAACCCTCATCACCCAGAACGAGGGGTCGCTTCTACATCCCAACACCCAGTCTCTGGCTCTCACGGCCTGGATGTTGAGAACTTAGAAGTTGCCTCTTTAGGCCTTTCGGAGGGTGTCTCCCGAGTCTTGCTTGCTTCCAGGAAAGATTCCACGAAAAAGTGTTATTCTTTTAAATGGAGGAGGTTTGCTGTCTGGTGTTACAGTAAGGCCCTAGATCCTTTTTCTTGTCCTACACGGACCCTGCTTGAATACCTTCTACACTTACCAGAGTCTGGTCTTAATACCAACTCCATAAGAGTTCACCTTAGTGCAATTAGTGCTTACCATCAACGTGTAGAAGGTCAGCCTATCTCTGGACAGCCTTTAGTTGTTCGCTTCATGAGAGGTTTGCTTTTGTCAAAGCCCCCTGTCAAACCTCCACCGGTGTCATGGGATCTCAATGTTGTTCTCACCCAGCTGATGAAATCTCCTTTTGAGCCACTGAATTCCTGCCATCTGAAGTACTTGACCTGGAAGGTCATTTTCTTGGTGGCTGTTACTTCAGCTCGTAGAGTCAGTGAGTTCCAAGCCCTAGTAGTCCATGCACCTTATATTAAATTTCACCATAATAGAGTAGTCCTCCGCACTCATCCTAAGTTCTTGCCAAAGGTGGTGTCGGAGTTCCATCTGAACCAGTCAATTGTCTTGCCAACATTTTTTCCCCGTCCACATACCTGGTGAGGACAAGTTGCACACCTTGGACTGTAAGAGAGCACAGGCCTTTTACGTGAAGCAGACTAAGCCCTACAGACAGTCCGTCCAATTGTTTGTTTCTTTCAATCCCAACAGGAGGGGGGTTGCCATCGGAAAACGCACCATCTAAAATCGGCTAGCAGATTGCATTTCCTTCACTTATGCCCAAGCTGGGCTGACTTTAGAGGGCCATGTCACGGCTCACAATGTTAGAACCATGGCTGCGTCAGTGGCTTATTTGAAGTCAGCCTCCATTGAAGAGATTTGCAAGGCTGCAACGTGGTCATCAGTCCATACATTCACATCTCACTACTTCCTTGAGCAGGGTACCCGGCGCGACAGTCAGTTTGGGCAGTCGGTGCTGCAGAATCTGTTCGGGGTTTAGAATCCAACTCCACCTTCCTAGGCCCATTTCTGTTTTGTTCCAGGCTGCACTCTCACTTAGTTGTTTTTTCTTTTCAGGTCAATCTCAGTTATGTCCTCGCTGTTGCGAGGCCCAATTGACCATTGTTCTTTGTTTTGAGTGAGCCTGGGGGCTAGGGATACCCCACATGTAAGAATGTTGGAGTTGTTTACATTTATCTTGTTTTGCTTTTTATTAAACTGATTCCTGCACGTTCGCATCGCGGGCGGGAAGCCGCCCACGCATGCGGTGGGTCGGCCCGCACGACGGAACGATCAAGAAGGTTCCAGAGTTTTGAAGGATTTCTTCCGTGTTCTGGGCCGTCGCGGACGACGACCCACATGTAATAATATTGAGCCTGCTGTCCTCGGAGAATACCTGCTACAGGTATGTATCTTCATTTCATCCTATGTGTCTCATCAGTTCATAACCTTGGGTTCTGGTAGTGTGCTCAGAAAGGAAAGGGTGAATTTTGGTGATATTATAGAGAAAGAAACGACAGGTTTCAGCAGTCTGTTGAATAGTGCAAGATGGCCGCTCAGATGGTCGCAGGAGCACCCAGCTCCGATGAACCCCAACAGACCAGACCGAAATCGGCTACAAACCGGCCCGTCTTCACTGGAAACTGCAGCGCAAGAAGCCGCGGAGCCGAAGCCAACTTTCAATCACCTGGTCCAGTCAGGAACACCAGAAAGAGCCTGGTGAGACTGCCCACACACGACGGTCCCAAGACCACGTGCTGCTCGGCCCCGACCTTAACATTAGCCAGGCTACAACCTACCTCCAACGCCGTCGGCGACCCGCCCGGACACAACCACCCCTGCACCGCCGAACACCAGCCACTGACGAGCACTGCCTACACAGACAACCGCCATCCCAACGACGTCCTCCTCCAGGTCAGTTGTTCGTCCACTGAGCTCCATTCGGGTACCGCTGATCAGGCCTCTCACCAATGCCGATCATTAAAGGAGGAACCCAATTGGCAAGGAGAGAGCAGAACGCGGGATAGAGCGAGGACAGAGCTAAGCGTGGTACGGAGCGAAGTGAACAAGGGGTGAAGGTGAACAGAGGGTCCACTGAAGGGCAGCCAGAGAAACGCAGCGCAACTTGAGACTGACCGGAAGCGGTCTGAGGTCGACAACATTGCTCGGAGCCACCGGAGCATACGAGCAGCTGTGGCAGCACACAAAAGGGCAGACGGAGAAGTGGACGACCCGAACCATCCCGTTGATCCCTTCCACTGAAATACCTTTTTCTGATGGCCGCCGACAAGATGATCAGGGAGTTGCTGCTCCGGTGACCAGTGACCCCAGTTGGAAGGCGGCCGCAGGGGGAGTCACATGGTGACCTGGCCGCACACAGAGAGTGCCGCGGAATGCCGAACATCTCCAGGGCATCCAACGAACACCTGAGCCAGATACCTTGGCTGTGAAGCCCGTCTCCGACCTGCCTCGTGGCCACGCTGGGACCCGACCCGGACCCTGCCCGACCGATCCCCACCCGCTCTCAGAAGCAGGGCCGACCTATGCGCTGAGAGACGAACGGACACAGACTTCCCCCGGCGATCCTCCCAGGTGGACTGGCGGTGCAAACTGCTCGATCCAACCCGGGAACACAGCGTGGCTCCAGCCAGGAGAGCCCACATCGACCAGACATCGCAGGCTGAAGGTAGCGACCACCTCGAGGCGAGGCCCTACCAGTGACCCGCGACGGACCTGAACCCGTGGCTGACCGATGCGACCCAGGTGGCAGTCACTGACCGTGAGCCGTCCCAGCAGCTGCTGAGCTGGATCAATGGGACATTTAAAAGACTGGGTTATGATGTCTCATGAGACCTGGAGTACTGCCTTACTCTCCAGTCTCTCAGCTTAAGAGAGGACTAACTGTTCAACCATCCCCTAATCTCTACAACATAGCAGCATCTCCTCAGATTCCTACCTTCAAACACCAACACAGATCTCTGAACTAAGGAGTCTCTACACCCTGAAGCAACACTTCAAGCTAATGGCGGCGAGACCACGAGACAATCTCACATTCACCAACCTTCTGACCCTCTGGAGACAAGGAATCAAGGCCACCGAGTCAGATGAGAAACGTGAGTTGAAAACAACTTTAAGCTCACCCCTCACAGACTCCTAGAAAACTCCTAAAAACCCCCCCCAACATTCCCACCTTAAAGAGAATCCCAAACAGACACAACAAAATGATCATCACCAAACTAATTCTAATAACCTACACACTATCCCTAATTCACCAAACACTAACCACCCCCCTCACAAACACCAACAACATACCCACAATACTCAATCTTTTCAGATTACCCAGATACAACACACCTCACCAGAACAACAATAATCAAAACAATGAAAAAACCACCCCACGGGGACAAACATATCACAAAGGAAAGAAAGGACATAATAAACCTACACAACAAGAGAACAGACAACTTAAGAAAATCATCGCAACTACGAACATAAAAGACCCCTACCAAACAATTCAGATGGGATACATAAACGCCAGATCAGTAGTAAATAAAACAACAATAACTGACTGGATTACGACAGACAATCTTGACCTAGTACTCATCAGCGAAACCTGGATCCACGATCACAAGGACCCCATAATCCTAGAACTCTTCCCCCCAGGCTACAAAATTACACACTGGACAAGGAAAGAAAAAAGAGGAGGTGGAATAGCACTAATTTATAGATTCCACTTCACCGTAACAACTGCTGAGTCTATAACACCAAAACTCGAAATAGCCTCAGTCAGAATCCACCATGCAACCCTGCTCGACCATCTAAACGTGGTCCTGTTTTACAGACTACCAGGCAATTGGCAAGAATGCCAGTCAAACTTTATGGATTTTATATCGAATAAATTAAACTTACTCATAATAGGTGACATAAACCTACACCTGGAAGACCCTAATGCAACCAATACACGTGATTGCAAAGACTTCCTACAACTATGGGACCTTAACTTGCCTAATAAGCAAGCTACACATGTCAAAGGACACACAATTGACCTCATTACATACAAACTAACCTCAGACTCAAACCTTATACTAGCAGATACAAAATGGACGGCCATACCATGGTCAGACCACCATAAATTAAACGTAGCCCTACAATGGCGGAAAAAAGACACGCAACCCAAGAAAGAGTGCACAACCTACACCACTAGAGGACAGATTGATCCTAGTACATTCTGGCAACAGATCTACAAAAATGAATGGTTTGCACAAAAATGAATGGTTAGCACAAACAGACTCCAAACACTATCTCCAAAATTGGGACGACAGATGCAGGAACATACTAAACGAAATTGCACCACTTCAAACAAGAACCACACGAAGACACAGCTCAATACCTTGGTTCAACGAAGAACTGAAAAAATTAAAAACACAAGTCAGAAGACTCGAACGCGCATGGCAAAAACAAAAAATGAGCATACACTCAAAGCTTGGAAACAAATGCAAAGAAAATACAAATATAAAATAAGACAAACCAAAATAGGGCCAGACTACAAAGACGCACATAAACTCTACCAACTCATGAATAAACTAATAGACACCACACCGGTTACCACAGCCAGCACAGACACCCCATCTGCAGACCAACTTGCCAAATACTTCAATGAGAAAATTATAAAACTTCTTAAAGGCTTCTTAACAGCAAGATCTTATCAAGTGATCTCAAACTCAAAAACGTCAACACCATGGAAACCTGAATGTGGAGTACCACAAGGATCACCGCTCTCACCAACCCTTTTTAACTTAATGATGACACCTTTAGCCAAATCGCTATGTAACCAAGGACTTAACCCGTACATCTATGCTGACGATGTCACAATATACATCCCGTTCAAACAAGACATAACCAAAATCACAAATGAAATCACACACAGCCTCCAAATAATGAACTCATGGGCGGACGCATTCCAACTAAAGCTAAACGCAGAAAATACACAATGTCTCATCCTGTTCTCACAATACAACACAAACAAGCACAATACCATAAACACCCCAGATTACACACTTCCAGTCTCAGACAGCCTGAAAATTCTGGGAGTCACAATTGACTGAAATCTCACACTCGAAGACCATGCAAAAAATACAGCAAAGAAAATGTTCTACTCAATGTGGAAACTTAAAAGAATCAAACCTTTCTTCCCAAGGGAAGTATTCCGCAGCCTAGTACAATCAATGGTGCTAAGCCATCTAGACTACTGTAATGCCATTTATGCCGGATGCAAAGAACAAATCATCAAGAAGCTCCAAACCGCTCAAAACACAGCAGCTAGACTCATATTTGGGAAAGCGAAATACGAAAGCGCAAAACCCCTAAGAGAAAAACTACACTGGCTCCCACTACAAGAACGAATTGCATTCAAAGTTTGCACCCTGGTCCACAAAATCGTATATGGGGAAGCCCCGACCTACATGTCAGACCTTATAGACTTGCCTATTAGGAACGCAAAAAGATCATCACGCACATTCCTCAATCTCCACTATCCTAACTGTAAAGGGCAAAAATATAAATCCATTTACTCGACCAGTTTCTCATACATCTGCACGCAGCTATGGAATGCACTACCGAAGGCCATAAAAACAACACAAGACCTATCTTCCGAAGGCTACTGAAAACAGATCTTTTCAAGAAGGCATACCATAAACATCCATCTTAAATACTAAATAACAACATTATACACGATCTATACAAGACCAAACTTTTATCACGTGACTGCCTAACCTCTTTGCTACTAATGATCAAGCACTACCACTTTAAACCTTATGTCGAATAGGGTTTCTCTATAGTCGATGACCTAACGTACGTTACAATCCAATTTATTACTCAGGAACCTTCTTGCAATACCATAATGTAGTCTTCCTTATCATGTTTGTCTGCACGATCTGTTCCATATATATTATGTTCCATGTATGTTACCATGTATGTATGCACCTTAACGCAACACCATTTGTAATTCTGTTACCCGGAAATGGCAACCGTCATTATGGCAAATGTAAGCCACATTGAGCCTGCAAATTGATGGGAAAATGTGGGATACAAATGCTACAAATAAAAAATAAAAAAAATATGTGCAGAAAAGGAGAGGGATCCAGTCTTACCAGTTCTACACGAGCATCCACATGCGGAATAATGTGCTGCAACTGGTGGACCTGGTTGACAAGCTTCATCCGGAGCAGTCCAGGCCTTTTCAGGAGGTGGTCAGGCAGCTGAAGGTGTGTCGCAAATTCCTGTCCAGGGATATTTATGACACTTGTGATGTTGCATCCAGATCCGCTGCCCAAGGTATAGTGATGCGCAGACTCCCATGGCTGCGCGCCTCTGACCTGGACAATTGGAGCCAGCAGTGGCTGGCAGATGTTACTTGCTTGGGGGATAATACCTTTGGTGAGAAAGTTGAGCAGTTGGTTGAACAGCTTCACCAGCGGGAAACCGCCCTCGACAACCTCTCCCACTTCAGGTAGACGATTTTTCAGGGGAAAGAAGACTACTTCTTACGCTTATACTAAGTGTAGGTACAATCCTCCTTACCGTCAGCCTTCCCAGGCTCAACCCCAGCGCGCTGGTTCGTGTCAACAGCGTGTGACCAAGCAGGCCCTGGCAGCTCCCTAGCAAAAGCAAGGAACGAACTTTTGACTGGATCCGGGAGAGCATAGCTGCCATAAAAGTGCCCGTGCCAGACGATCTACCGGTTGTAACCTCTGACCAGTGGGTTCTCCAAATAGTGCGGTGCGGGTACACCCTCAATTTGATCTCCATTCCGCCAAATTGTCAACCGGGAGTTCAGTTTTTCAGCTCCCACCACAGGTAGGTACTTGCAGAGGAACTCTCCGCCCTTCTCAGCACCAATGCGGTCGAGCCCATGCCACCCGGGCAAGAAGGGCTGGGATTCTATTCCAGGTACTTCCTTGTGGAAAAGAAAACAGGGGGATGCGTCCCATCCTAGACCTGAGGGGCCTGAACAAATATCTGGTTTGAGAAAAGTTCAGGATGCTTTCCCTGGGCACCCTTCTTCCCCTGATTCAGAAAAACGACTGGCTATGCTCCCTGGATTTAAAGGATGCTTATACTCATATCCCAATGCTGCCAGCTCACAGACAGTATCTGCGATTCCTTCTGGGAACACAGCATTTCCAGTATTGTGTGCTGCCCTTTGGGCTCGCCTCTGCACCATGGGTATTCACAAAATGCCTGGTGGTGGTTGCGGCGTCGCTGTGCAAGCTGGGGGTGCATGTGTTCCCTTATCTCGACGATTGGCTGGTGAAGAGCACTTCGGAGGCAGGAGCTCTTCAGTCCATGCAGGTGACTATTCAACTTCTGGAGCTACTGGGGTTTGTGATAAATTACCCAAAGTCCCATCTCCGCCCAGTCCAATCACTCGAATTCATTGGAGCTCTGCTGAATTCACAGATGGCTCATGCCTATCTCCCCAAGGCGAGAGCGCAGAATCTTCTGTCCCTCGCCTCCCGGGCAAGAGCGTCCCAGCAGATCACAGCTCGGCAGATATTGAGACTCCTGGGCCATATGGCCTCTACAGTTCATGTGACTCCCATGGCTCGTCTTCACATGAGATCAGCTGAATGGACCCTAGCTTCCCAGTGGTATCAGGCTGCAGGAAATCTAGAGGATGCAATCCAACTGCCCACCAGTTTCCGCAATTCACTCCACTGGTGGACAATTCGGTCCAATTTGACGTTGGGATGTCCTTTCCAAATTCCTCAGCCACAAAAAGTGCTGACGACGGATGCATCTCTCCTGGGGTGGGGAGCTCATGTCGATGGGCTTCACACTCAAGGACTGTGGTCCCTCCAGGAATCAGGTCTGCAGATCAACCTCCTGGAGTTGAGAGCGGTCTGGAACGCGCTTAAGGCTTTCAGAGATCGGCTGTCCTTTCAAGTTATCCAAATTCGGACAATCAGGTTGCGATGTACTACATCAGCAAGCAGGGGGCACCGGATCTCGCCCCTTGTGTCAGGAAGCCGTTGGGATGTGGCTCTGGGCTCGCCGGCATGGCATGCTCCTCCATTCCACATAACTGGCAGGCGTAAACAACAGTCTGGCCGACAGGTTGAGCAGACTTATGCAACCGCATGAGTGGTCGCTCAATTCGAGTGTGGTACGCAAGATCTTCCGGGAGTGGGGCACCCCCTCGGTGGATCTTTTCGCCACGCAGATCAACCACAAGTTGCCTCAATTCTGTTCCAGACTACAGGCCCACAACAAGCTAGCATCGGACGCCTTCCTCCTGCATTGGGGGACCAGCCTTCTGTACGCGTATCCTCCCATACCTTTGGTGGGGAAGACTTTGCTGAAACTCAAGCAAGACTGCGGCACCATGATTCTGATCGCGCCTTTTTGGCCCCGTCAGATCTGGTTCCCTCCTCTTCTGGAGTTGTCTTCCGAAGAACCGTGGAGATTGGAGTGTTTTCCAACCCTCATCACTCAGAACGAGGGGGCGCTTCTGCATCCCAACCTCCAGTCTCTGTCCCTCACGGCCTGGATGTTGAGGGCGTAGATTTCGCCGCCTTGGGTCTCTCTGAGGGTGTCTCCCGAGTCTTGCTTGCTTCCAGGAAAGATTCCACTAAGAAGAGTTACTTTTTCAAGTGGAGGAGGTTTGCCGTCTGGTGTGACAGCAAGGCCTTAGATCCTCGCTCTTGTTCTACACAGACCCTGCTTGAATACCTTCTACACTTATCGGAGTCTGGTCTCAAAACCAACTCAGTAAGGAATCATCTTAGTGCAATTAGTGCAATTAGTGCTTACCATTTCTGTGTAGAGACCTTTATTATTACTCACAATCCATCTCTTATTCTAAAACACTCAATAACATTCATACAAGTTACCCAATACCCCAAAACAGATCAAGACGGAAAATCTCATGACAAATTCACTTATCTTAAAGTCCACACTGTGAAATATACATCATGATGAAACATGCTTATCTCCACTGTCCATTCCGTGTGTCTTGTAAAGTCATGAGCAAACAACTTTTCCTTTACCAGTTCAAACTCAGTCCTGTGATGAAATTCAAACTCATTCCAATGATGAAATAAGGCGCACTCGTTGTCAACGCCTTTTCTTTATTAACGGGTATACAAACCCGAATTTTTCTTACAGACAAAATTCCAGTCTCTTTCCACCTCGTGTTGGATAACCCTCACTTTTTTTACAAACACAAATCCGGTCTCTGGCCGTGTTTCAATCATCTTCTTCAGGAGACCTGCTAAAAATACCAAACATCACACACTACTCCCATCCCATTTACTTTGCTCACATAATTAAACACATCATATTATACCTTCAACAGCCTCATATCCTAGTTTGGTACACCAAGAGAGCGCTCTATGGCTGATGTAACCAATCACGCTGAATGTTCTCCCTCCCACTGATCAAGCATTGGCCTTCTACCTGGAGCGGACAAGCCCCCACAGACAGTCCACCCAGTTGTTTGTCTCTTTTGATCCCAACAGGAGGGGAGTCGCCATCGGAAAACGCACAATCTCCAATTGGCTAGCAGATTGCATATCCTTCACTTATGCCCAAGCTGGGCTGACTCTGGAGGGCCATGTCAAGGTTCATAATGTTAGAGCCATGGCTGCGTCAGTGGCTCACTTAAAGTCAGCCTCTATTGAGGAGATTTGCAAGGCTGCGACATGGTCATCAGTCCACACATTCACATCTCATTACTGCCTCCAGCAGGATACCCGACGCGACAGTCGGTTTGGGCAGTCGGTGCTGCAGTCTGTTCGGGGTTTAGAATCCAACTCCACCCCCCTAGGCCCAGTTTTATTCTGTTCAGGCTGCACTTTCAGTTAGTTGTTCTTCATAGGTCAATGTTTGTTATGTCCTCGACGTTTCGAGGCCCAATTGACCCTCTTTGTTGTTTTGAGTGAGCCTGGGAGCTAGGGATAGCCCAGTCATGATAAAAAAGAAATTAACAACTCCAAAGGGGAGGAGGGAGGGTTGGTGAGAACAATCAGCCTGCGTGTCCTCGGAGAAAGCAAAAGATACATACCTGTAGCAGGTATTCTCCGAGGACAGCAGGCTGATTGTTCTCACCAACCCTCCCTCCTCCCCTTTGGAGTTGTTAATTTCTTTTTTCTTTGCTATTTTATTTAACTGAGCGGGAGCGGTCACGCACGAGCGGGAAGACGGCCGTGCATGTGCCTCAACACGGGACCTCCCGCAAGACTTTTTTGAGTTTGCTGTGAAACTCTTCCGGATGGAGGGGGCTGCCGTGGACGTCACCCAGTTGTGAGAACAATCAGCCTGCTGTCCTCGGAGAATACCTGCTACAGGTATGTATCTTTCTCTTTATCGCATTAACTATGCCTATGCATATTCTAACTACCATGCGTAAATCTATGTGCAGTATTTAGAATACGTTTAGGCATAATTGCCTAGCCCGTGTTAATTTTACGTGCCATATATAGAATCAGGCCCTTACCGACTCCTAATGTTTAAAAAATGGCTGCAGGAAAAGCCTGCAGAAGGACACGTGAAGCCTCTCTACTAATGCAGCATAGTAAAAGGGCCCCTTGAGTTGGGCATCTCATAGGGGCTGATTAATGCTTTCAAGATACTGGCTCTCCTATAATCTTGTGCACGTAATTTGATGTTTAGTGTGCAAAGGGGCAGAAGTTATAAATACTCTGTTATGCATGCAACTTGTTAGATGCTAATTGGCTATAGTTAGTGTTGGCACCAATTGGTGCTAATTTGCAGTTTAGTTTTTTTTGTTACATTTGTACCCTGCGCTTTCTCACTCATGGCAGGCTCAATGCGGCTTACATGGGGCAATGGAGGGTTTAAGTGTTACATATTTTTACAGTTACAGAATTTATGGTCCGCTATTAGCAAGTATAGTTTGAAGCAGATAACAATAAGAGAACTAGATCAAACCTCTAGGAGCATACATTAAATTGATAGGAAAAATAACTAATTCACTATATTTAAAACAGGTTTCTTAAAAAGGTAGGTTTTAAGCATCTTCTTAAAGCTAACAAAACTAGACAAGGCTTTAATCCCATTTGGGAGATTTAACCAAAAAGCTACTACTTGATACATAAAAAATTGTCTGGAATAATTTTCAATAACGAACACCTTTAGGACTGGGAGGTATTAAAAAAAATTAGAATGTCATTAAGATGCATTCTCCCATATACCAGCTTACGTATTAATCTCACCATATAGCCTGGTATAGCTCCATATAATATTTTAAAAACTAGACTATCTACATAGTAACAAAGTGGGGCATAATCGAACATCGCCAGCGATCTATTTTGGCGGCGGCGCTACAGCTGGCCAGAACCGTATTATCGAAAAAGATGGCCGGCCATCTTTTTTTTTCGATAATACGGTTTAGCCCGGCCAAATGCCAGAGTTTGCCGGGTTTGAGATGGCCGGTTTTGTTTTTCAGCGATAATGGGAAAAAATGCCCGCGATCTCCAACCCGGCGACATCCAAGGCATTTGGTCGTGGGAGGAGCCAGCATTTGTAGTGCACTGGTCCCCCTCACATGCCAGGACACCAACTGGGCACCCTAGGGGTCAGTGCAGTGGACTTCAGAAAAAGCTCCCACATGCATAGCTCCCCTACTTTGGGTGCTGAGCCCCCCAGCCCCCCCCCCCCCCCAAAAAAAAAACAAAAACCCCACTACCCACAAATGTACACCACTACCATAGCTCTTAGGGGTGAAGGGTGAACTACATGTGGGTACAGTGGGTTTTGGAGGGCTCCCATTTACCAGCACAAGTGTTACAGGTAGGGGGGGGATGGGCCTGGGTCCGCCTGCCTTAAGTGCACTGCGGTACCCACTAAAAGTGCTCCAGGGACCTGCATACACGCAGGCCTCTAGAACTTGATGCTGCTGTATAACCTTGGCACACCAGTTGACACCTGAAGACTAATCTCTTTGAAAAAGTCCTTTATTTGAATAAGCACGTTTTCTCACAGTTAACTGCAGATCAGAGGTTGTGCCCCACTGGCAAAGAGTCTCCCTGGTACTGAGCTGAGCAGTAGGTCAGAGCTGGCAGAATGGTGTACAATGCCCTCTTTCAGCAACATTCAAGGTAATAACTAAGTTCTCTAACGTGGGTAACACATGAAAGGGATCTAAAACTGGCTTACAAAAATGGCCACTACCTCATGGACTACCGGAAACAAAACAGGGCACACTCTGACCCAGTAAGCAGGGGGAAAAGCACCATGGGAGTAGAGCCTACCAACTACCAACATCGTGAGCATTTGCCACAAGCTAGTGGAATCACGGAGCCCAATACACTACACCCACCACAATGCATTGCTGATGTGACTCTGCAGTGCGCATAACAGAAAAAGTGTCACACTCACCCGAGAGCCACATCACAACCAGGGCAAGGCTGTCGGATAGAACACATTCTGCTGTTATGGAGGTGGGTACGGCATTTGAGGCTGGCATACAGGCTGACAAAAAAGGTTTTTAGTTTTATTGTTTTAGTGTGGGAGGGGGTTGGTGACCACTGGGAGAGTACGGGGAGGTCATCCCCGATTCCTTCCGGTGGTCATCTGGTCAGTTGAGGCACGTTTTTGAGGCTTGGCCGTGAAAATAAAAGGACCAAGTAAACCCGGCGAAATACTGCTTTTTTTTTCCATTATGTGCGAAAGCCGGCCATCTGGTAGCCAGACCCATGGCTGCCCATGTCCCGCCTTCGCTACTCCACCGACACGCCCCCTTGAACTTTCGCCAGCAAGGCGACGGGAAAGCGGTGATGCTGTCAAAAAAGCCGCTTTCGATTATACCGATTTGGCCGCTTTTGAGAGATCGCTGGCCATCTCCCGATTTATGTCGGGAAATGGCCGGCGATCACTTTCGAAAATAAGCCTGAATGTAACATAGTAGATGATAGTAGAAAAAGACCTGCACGGTCCATCCAGTCTGCTGAGGTGGAAGGAGGTGTTTCAGAGAGCTCTGCAGACTTCCAGTGGGAGGAGAGTGAGGCCTAACTCCCTCCCCAAGGATGTGGAGGGCCTCTGGGGAGCGTTCCCCAGGACAGGCCCAGGCCATGGGGCCTCTTGGGCTCAGGGACCAGAGGGTCAGGAAAAGCGGTCTCCTCCCTTGCAGTGCTGCAGGGAGGAGGGAAAGGAGCCCTGTGGATAGAAGAGGGCCAGACTCCAAGGGAGGAAGCCGGACTGGTACCCCCCTCGCGGCCGCACGACGTCCAGCAGGTGAGGGGGAGAGAGAGCTGGCGGAGACCCTAGAGAAGAGCTGGTCTGAGAAGGAAAGAGTGGTAATGGAGATCTGTCAAGAGGCCCTGCCGGAGGTGGAGGAGGAAAGCAGTGAGGATAGTGATGATCTAGAGGAGGAAGAGCTTGTGGACTACTGCCAGGATCCAGAGGACCCGGCCAGTGGCATAATTAAAGTGGTGAAGAGAATTAAAAGTACGGAGAAGGAGGTGGTGGACCTGGGGAAGCGAGTCAAAATGGCAAAAGCCCTGAGCAAGCTGGCCCCAGCAGAGCATCGCAAAACCTATATGAAAGAGGAAACCAGGCTGCTTAGGCTTCTCCAGAGAAAAGAACAGCTGCTGAGGGCCCTGAGGAAAGGCCCTGGAAATCCTCTGAGAGAACTCTATATCAACAGAGACAGGATGGCCTCGGGGGGACAGGCCCCGTCAGCCTCGGTACAGTGGAAGCAACAAACAGAGCAGGAAGGAATCAGCCCAGGCTTTGGACCCCAGAACATTGAAGCATCAGGGGAGCTGCCAGGAACTAGCACCCAAAATACATTGAAATTCATGCAATACCTTGCTAGTCAGTCAGGGCCTCTGCAGGCAGCTTCTGGAGTAAGCAGGACTGAAGGTGGGGCTGTGGAAGCCTCATTGAGAACACCTGAGTGTGGGAGAACAGAACAGGAAAAAAACTTAAACACTAAGACTTTTCACATTGTTGAAACAGAGGCTGCAATTTCAGGAGAGAGACCTTTTTCCACAGAAGTGGTGGTGGAAGTTGAAACAGAGAACTTACCTGGAGAAGAGGAGGTTGTCCTGTTCCCATTGCCTGTAGTAAAAGCAGACGGCAAGGAAAAAATGCCTGGGAGGCCTCACCCACAAAGCTCTGAGGAGCAGGATGTTCCAGCCAATCAGCCTGCAGCAGGGCTAAGGACTGAAAGTGGAGATGTTCCTGCAGGGAGCTGCCTCTTAAAGGAGAATGCAGGAAGAAAAGCAGGTGAAGACAAGGAGTGGTTTTCCATAGAGAAAGCACAGGAGGCCACACAGTGTTCCCCACATAAAGGTTCAGAATGGCAAGGAACTGCGCTGCCGGGTGGCGGGATGCCATGCCCGCCCAGCACATTGGAGCAGGAGGCGCCAGCCAATCGGGCTGGAGGAGCAGGGATGGCCGCAGAGGAGAATGCTACAGCGCAGGAGGATTCCCCATGTTTGGGAGAGCGAGTGGTGCTGGAGTGCGGGAAGCCACTCTTACTTTGCAAAACGGCAGAGCAGGAAGTCCCAACGAAGCAGGACGCCAGAGGGGAGACCAGTTCCCAGGAAAACAGCGGGCCCGCACAGGGAAAGCTGGAGCAGCACGTTGCAAGGAGGGACCCAGCACAGAGAGCAGGTTCCGGGGGGGAAGGAGGGGGGGAGGAGCGGGAGGTGTTTGCCTTGCAGTGTGCGCCAGAAGGAAACTTGACTGGTACCTTTGACTTTGCAGTTGGCCAGGCTGCAGGGGTGCGAGCCAGGGGGGAGTGTTCGGGCCGGGAGGGGAGGGTTGGCTCGGTGGGCGGGGGAGGGGGTCAGGGGCATTGGGAGGGGAACAAGTATTTAGGGGAACCTGCTCTCACTGTCTCTAGCGAACGTTTTGAAGGGGACAATGGCAGGTTTTTTGCTGCAGGGGAAATGGTACAGAAGCACACTGTGAAGGCAGGGGATGTGCAAAGTCTGCTGACAGAAGGGAGAGAGGGGAGGCAAGAGAGAGAGGGGGGTACGGCGCAGCAGGAGCAGGGGGGTCTCAGTGCAGGAGATGGAGGAGGGGGACGGTGGGGGGGTGCTCCATCCTTTGCGGCGGTAGTAGGTGGGAGGGGCGGGCGCAGGGGGAATGGGGGGGCAGGAAGCATTGGGGAAGGATGGGGGGGAGGGTGGGGGGGCCAGGTTCCCAAAAGGAGGAATGTGATTCAGTTAAGGTGGGTGGGGGAGGGGGGGATGCCAAGTAGGGATGAGGCCCTGAAGTTGGTCTTGGGTTTAGGATTTCTCCCAGAGGACCTCTATGCCTGTATCCACCCGGTGAATATCCCAGAGTATGATGTTAGTTTTCTGACCCAGCGAGGCATGGAGGTCTTCTGGGAGAAATACGAGGGGGTAAGGGGGAAAGGGGATTGGAGAAACTTTAGGGCCGTACCGATCAGCAGACCTGACCTGGTGCAGGTAACCCTGCTGGTCCGAAATGAATCCATTTCAGGGGCGGACCTGGCCTTCTGGCTACAGCGGTACGCAGAATTGCGTACCCCCTTGTCCAAACTCCCTGACCCCAGTAGGGTGTGGGCGGGAGGATGGTGTGCGCAGGTTAGGCTGAAGCAGGCAGGACACGTGACCCAGCACATTCCCTCCGCGGCGTTCATTGGCAGGGATCGGATCCTCTGCTTTTACAAGGGGCAGCCGCGGCAATGTCACAAGTGCGGGTCATTCAGACATTTTAGTATGTCGTGCCCAGTACGGCAGTGTGGGAAGTGCGGGTCTAAGGAGCATCCTACGGAGTCTTGTGCTTCTATCCGGTGTAATTTGTGTGGGGGTCTGGGGCATGCATTCAGAGCTTGCCCTTGGGCCTCCCATAACGGGGGAGAGGAGGACATGGGAGGGGGCGGTCCAGTTCAGAGGGAGAGGGGGGGAGTGAATGTAGGGCGAGATCAGGTTCCCGGGGTGGGGGGGAAAGGAGCTGCGGAGGGACAGGGAGTGGGAGGTGGGGAAGGGTTGGGGGAAGGGCGGAAGCGGCAGGACGGGGCAGATGAGGGTTGGACGCGGGTGTCAAAAAAACAACGGAAGGTGACGGGGGTACGGGAGGAAGGGGGAGGGGAGGCAGGAATGGGGATAGAAGTAGAGAACAGATTTAGGGGATTGGAAGATGAGGAAGGGGGTGACGAACTGGCAGGAGAGGAAGGAGAGGATGGGATGAGCCGGCAGGATGGATTGGAAAGCATGGCAGACGCTGGAAAGGGAACAGCGGGTAAAAGGAAGAAGAAGAAGAGGGAGAAGGTTTTGAGGGACGAAGAGGAGGAAATGGTAGTGGAGGAGGTCGGGGAGGTGGGGGGCAGATTGGGGGGGGCTGAAGGGAGGGTGGGGGAGAAAAGGAGGGTAGGACAGGAGGCAGGGATGAAGGCAAGAGAGGAGAGGGAGGATGGGCTGGAGGCAGGATTGATGGAGGGGGTCGAAGAAGGGGCAGAAGGGGCGGGAGAGGAGGCAGGGGGGGGAGGGTCAGTGGACGACTCCCAAGAAGGGAGGGAGGTGGGCGAAGAAAGAGGAAGAAGGGGAGGAAGAAAGTAAGGAAAGGGGGGGGGCTTTTTGAGCTAGGGGTCCGGGACTGGCGGACGAGGAAGGGGAGGGTGAAGGGGAAGGGATCCCTGGAGGTAGTATGGAGCAGAGGGAAGGTAGCCAGGAGGGCGGGGGGTATGGAACGGCACAATGATGGCTGGACTGCTGTTAACATTCGCCACACTTAATGTGGCTAGTGTCGCCTCCCAGAGGGCGAGATGCTTGGCGTTCGATGGCCTCTCTGCCGTGGCGGTGGACTGTTTTCTTCTGCAGGAGACCAGGCTGCGAACGCTGGAGGAGGTTCGGCGGGCAAAGCAGGCCTGGAGATGGGGGCCCTCTATTTGGGGTCTGGCAGGGGAACGGTATGGGGGGATAGGCATCCTCTTCAAAACATTTAAAGTAGAGATCCAGAGGGTGGTGGAGCTGGGAATTGGGAGGTGTCTGGTGTTAGATGTGAGATTGCGGGGGGTGGCTTTGCGGGTGATTAACATCTACGGGCCGCAAAGCAAACGGGGAAGGGCAGCACTGTTTGGGAAAATTCGGCCGTACCTTTACACCTCACGGCAGCTAGTTTGGGGGGGGGATTTTAACACAGTCCTGAGGAAGGAGGATAGGGGAGGAGGGCGGCGCAAGTAGGTTACGATGGGGTACGGCTAGCAGGGATCATGAAGGGAGCGGGATTGGTGGACGCGCACATAGAGTTTGGTGGTGGGACGCAGGGTTTCACTTTTGCCCGGGGCACTTGTAGAAGTAGAATCGACCGGTTTTTAGTTCGGGGAGGGGCGTGTGGGAAGGCACCAAGGGTGGTAGAGGTTGATTTCTCAGACCACAAGATGGTGCTGGTCGAGCTGGGGGGAGGGGGGATTCACGGATTGGGGAAAGGATTGTGGCGTTTAAATCAGAAATGGTTGAGGGAGGGGGTGTTGTACCAGGAGTATTTGGAGTTTCTGGCAGACCAGGTATCCATTCAGGGTGTCTTCCCTTCCCTAGGGGACTGGTGGGAAGTTTTGAAACACCGCACCAGGGGGTTCTTTCTCCGTCAGGCGAGGAGGCAGGGGAGGGAGGTCACCCGGCTAGGAACTGCTCTGAGGAAGCGAAGGGACAATTTGATTTCCAGGGGAGGGAAGAGGGAGGACATTGAGGCCTTGCAGCAGGAGGTGGAACGGGTACAATACAATCGGTACTCTTCCCTCGTCTATGAGCGGGACTTCGGGAAGCTGCTCAGCCCGAACCCTTATGACTGCTGTAAGGAAAGAAGGGAGAGGAGGGTGGTAGAGGGGTTAAGGGATGAGGGGGGGGACGCTCCAGCAGTCTAGGGAAGGTATCTTGCAGGTGGTGGGGACCCACTTTGGGCGGGCCTTTTTGGACCAACGGTTGGGGGAGGAGGCCATGGCGAGGTACATTGAGGAAACCCCAGGGGTGGGTAAGGGGGGGCCTCATCTTCGGGCCTTGCTGCGGCCGTGGACGCTGCGGGAGGTACAGGAGGCCATTGGGGCCTTGCGGCGCAGGACGGCGCCGGGGCCAGACGGACTCCCGGCAGAGTTCTACCAGCAGTTTAGGGATCAGTTGGCGCCAGTCTTGTTGGCAATCTGGGAGGCGGCACGAACAGGGGGATCCTTGCCTGAGTCGATGGGGGCATCAGCTTTGGTCCTTCTTAGCAAAGGCAAGGACCCCCAGGATGTGGCAAATTGGCGGCCGATTGCACTTCTGAACACCGACCGGAAGATCTTCGCTCACATGCTCCTTGCCCGCATGAGGAAGATCTCCGGGGAAGTGCTGGCAGCCCCGCAGGGGTGTGGGGTCCCGGGAAGGGGGGTGCTAGAGGCAGTGGCCTGGGTGAGGGAGGGCCTGGAACGTAGTCGGGTGGGAGAGGGCAGGCTGGTCGTGGCCTTGGACCAGGACAAGGCTTTCGACCGAGTGCAGTGGGGTTTTTTATGGAAGGTCCTAGACCACTATGGATTCCCGGGGGAATGGATCGCGCAACTTCAGTTATTGTATGCGGGGGCGCGATTCTTTCCCCTGGTGAATGGATGGAGGGGGGCGGAGGTGGGGATCTCGGCGGGGGTGCGGCAGGGGTGCCCGTTGAGCCCCCTGCTGTACGCTTTCGCCATTGATCCCCTGGTGAGGAGGCTGGAAGGGGGGGGGGAGGACGGGCTCAGAGGAGTGGAAGTAGGCAAAGGGAATGTGTTGCGAGTCATCGCCTATGCGGACGATATCACCGTCTGGGTGGCGGATCGCAGGGAGGGGAGGAGGCTGCAGGAGACCCTTGCAGCATACTCCCAGGCTTCGGGGTCTCGGGTAAACCTGGGCAAGAGCACCAGCTTGTGGGTGGGGCCAGAGGGACGGCGGTTTAATTTAGGTGGAGGGTTCCCGGATGGGATAGAGAAAATGAGGGTTTTGGGAGTGTATTTTGGGGGAGGGGATTACGGGCGGGAAAATTGGGAACAAAGGATAGCGGAGGCGAGGGAGAAGGTGGACCGCTGGAAGGGGTGGCGGATGCCCATGGAGGACCGGGTCCGGTTGCTGAAGAGCCAGGTGGTCCCCATGTTCCTGTTCCTGAGCTACATCTGTCTCCTGCCGGAACGCTGTTTCACGGCAATTTACAGCGTGTTCTTTCAACTCCTGTGGGGGAACAGGATGAACCCAGTTCGACGTAATTTCACTTACCGGTCGCGGGAGGAAGGGGGGGTGGGAATGGTAAACCCAGTCTTGCTATTCTCCTCCCTCTTCATCCAGTTTAACCTGGGGCGGGCGGGGGGTCTGAATGCCCCAGGATGGGTACACAGTGTTGTCCAGTGGTGGGAGGGATTTTGGGGTCCTTGGTTGGGGGGAGGTAGGGTGGGACGGTTGCGGAAAGGGTTCCCGGAGGGGGTAGGCTACTATAAATCTTTGGTAAAGCTGGTTCGGCTGTGGGACATTACATGGGAGGAAGTTAGGGCAGGACAGAGGGAGATCTGGGTGGAGCGGGTTCGCTCCCAACGCTTCTCCTCTCCCCTGGCTCTTAGGGATGCTCCGGAGCCCGTGCTGAGGCAGGGCCTGCGGTTTATTTCATCCAAACGCATCCCACACAAGTACAGGGACATTGCTTGGCTGTCCCTACATGGCAGGTTGTATGTTAGGGCAAACCTTCGGTGTAGGAACCAGCAGGACCGAGACTGCCCGAGGGGGGAGTGTGCTGGCCGGCTGGAGACCATGGACCACTTCCTGAAGGAGTGTCCATTCTCCATAGCAGTTTGCCGGAGAGTGGCTGCCTTGCTGGCCATCCCCAGCTTCACGTCCTACACCTATGCGGACTGGGTGTATGGGAGGCAGGGGGAGACGGGGCGGCTAGAGCCAGGTACCGCCTTTCTAATCTCAGTTATCATCAGATACTGCCTATGGATGGCTCGCTGCGGGGTGTCCCTGGGCCAGGAGTGCAGGTCTGCTGAGCAGGTCTCCTGGGACGTTGTCCGAGCTGTCCAGGAAGTGGCCCGATGGGAACGGGTGGAGGTGGGGGTAAAGACCTTTGGGGTTTGGTGGAAGCATGTACGCTTGAAGTTGAGTTGAATGTTTGGGGGGGGGGGGTTGGGGGGGATGGTTTTTTGTGTAAAATTTGCATTTTTGTATAAAAGTATAGAGGGGCTGGCTTTATAACTGCACAGTGTAATGTATTGAAATTTGATTTTCCGCTTTCATTTAATAAAGGAATTCTCCAGTCTGCCCAACAAGATAAACTCATATGTGTTACTTTTTGTGTGTACCTTACCTTGATTTGTATCTGCCATTTTCAGGGCACAGACCGTAGAAGTCTGCCCAGCACTAGCCCCGCCTTCCAACCACCAGCCCCGCCTCCCACCACCGGCTCTGCCACCCAATCTCGGCTAAGCTCCTGAGGATCCATTCCTTCTGAACAGGATTCCTTTATGTTTA
Organism: Microcaecilia unicolor; assembly: GCF_901765095.1. Taxonomy (NCBI): domain Eukaryota; kingdom Metazoa; phylum Chordata; class Amphibia; order Gymnophiona; family Siphonopidae; genus Microcaecilia; species Microcaecilia unicolor. The sequence goes on from NC_044035.1 coordinate 219,618,324, forward strand.
TCCCACGCATGTTTGAATTCCGTTACCGTTTTCATCTCCACCATCTCCCGCGGGAGGGCATTCCAAGCATCCACCGCTCTCTCCGTGAAAAAATACTTCCTGACATTTTTCTTGAGTCTGCCCCCCTTCAATCTCATTTCATGTCCTCTAGTTCTACCGCCTTCCCATCTACGGAAAAGGTTCATTTGCGGATTAATACCTTTCAAATATTTGAACGTCTGTATCATATCACCCCTGTTTCTCCTTTCCTCCAGGGTATACATGTTCAGGTCAGCAAGTCTCTCCTCATATGTCTTGTAATGCAAATCCCATACCATTCTCGTAGCTTTTCTTTGCACCGCTTCAATTCTTTTTACATTCTTAGCAAGATACGGCCTCCAAAACTGAACACAGTACTCCAGGTGGGGCCTCACCAATGACTTATGTAGGGGCACCAACAACCCTTTCTTCTGCTGGTCACACCTCTCTCTATACAGCCCAGCAACCTTCTTGCTACGGCCACTGCCTTGTCACACTGTTTCATCGCCTTCAGATCCTCAGATACGATCACCCCAAGGTCCCTTTCCCCGTCCGTACCTATCAGACTCTCACCGCCTAACACATACGTCACCCGTGGATTTCTACTCCCTAAGTGCATCACTTTGCATTTCTATGCATTGAATTTTAATTGCCAAACCTTAGACCATTCTTCTAGCTTCCTCAGATCCTTTTTCATGTTTTCCACTCCCTCCCGGTTATCCACTCTGTTACAGATCTTAGTATCATCCGCAAATAGGCAAACTTTACCTTCTAACCGTTCGGCAATGTCACTCACAAATATATTGAACAGAATCGGCCCCAACACCGATCCCTGAGGCACTCCACTACTCACCTTTCCCTCATCCGAGTGAATTCCATTAAGCACACTCAAATCCCTTTCCTACTGAACCTCCTTCCCAGTTTTCTCTTCATCTAGGAGGTATATGAGCTGGGGCAAAAGTAAACGTACTACTCCCAATGGCATAGTTATTCTCCTTCCTCTTATTCCAGACAAACAGAATGGGGATCTGGAATGAATGGGGTTGAAATAGTATGTAAGGAGCAGTCTGAGGGGTATTAGATCAGAAGACTTCAGAAGGCTCCGGAAGGCTGGGGAGAGAGATCAGACTGCACCTGCTGTGTGAAATGTTGTCCCATCATGATCCAGAGATGAATGCCTACTACTGTTGGTGAGATTGAAATAAACTATCTTCTTATAAAAAAAAGAACACAGATCTCACATTGTCCCACACAACAGAGAGCCCAGAAGTCTTCACATGCTTCTCAGCTAAAACCTGGGATGTGGTTTTGATTGCCTTCTCAAGAACATACCAAAAACTTCAGTATCTGTACCCGATAACCTTCATGTAGAAGAGAGGCTAAAGGCTTTTCATAAACTGTTGGTTTCTTGTAACTTCTGACCATTGGGCTCTAAAGATTGTCTATTATGGTTACCAACTGCACCTATTGTCAGATTGTCCACTGAGAGTATAATAGTTAAAGTCTCAGTACCAGGAAATACTTAAGAAAAAGCTCTCTTCTGTTTTAGAGACCAATGCAGTTAATCCTGTCCACCACTTATATTTACAATGGGTCTGGCTGTGGTAGCCACACAGTTATGCAAATTGAGAGTGGATGTGTGTTCCTATCTTGGTTGATTGGTTGATCAAGAGACCATCTTGGTGATTGAGCTCAAAGATAACCATCTGGGTGCTGGAGTTATTACTTCTAAAACTACCCAAAATCACACTTAAGCCTGTCATCTCAATTGCAATTCAGACATTAGACAAAGGTCTTTTTCCCATAAGAAAGATTAACTGCCTTGGTGTCCATGGTTCAAGAGATTGAGTCAGCTATCACCAATATGGAGCTTGTTGAGGTTGTTGGGCCATATAGTTTGAATAATACACATAACTGCTTTGGCATTTTTCAGAATGAGACTGTGTGCTTTCAGTGATCTAAGACCATTCAGAAATTACAGAATGTAGTCTAGATCACCAGACCATCCAGGGACTTTCTAACCCAGTGGATGGATCAATTCAGTCTAGCTAAAGGAATCCCCATTTCCATATCATCATGCTGATCAATCCATAGACTGGTGGGTTGTGTCCATCTACCAGCAGGTGGAGATAGAGAGCAAACTTTTGCCTCCCTATATGTGGTCATGTGCTGCCGGAAACTCCTCAGTATGTTCTCTATCTCAGCAGGTGGTGGTCACACACAGCAGCAGCTCTGGCTAGGCCTCCAAGCCTAATTTTTAGGTTTTGTTGAGTGCCTGGGGTTGAGGGCTCTTTTGAGCAAGTGCAAACCTGGTGGTGCCAGGTCCCTCCTTTTCTCCCCCCTCCCGCTGGCTCCGTTAAAAAAAAATAATAATTTTTTTGAACGTCCTTAAAGGCGTTTATTTCGACGTTTATTTAAACGTTCATTGCAGCTACTCACTGGGACACCAGGTCGTTACAGCTCGGAGCGGAAAGCAGGTAATTTTTACCTTTTTATAGCGGGCAGGGGATTCCACGATTTATCTCCACGTGGCATATGGCGTCGGAGGGCGAGGGCGTAAAGAGTCGCTCCCCGGATCGCTTGAGCGCTTCTAGAGGGGATGCGGGGGTCTTAAAGCCTGATTCGCCCTTGTTGGGTGACAGTTTCGTGACCGATGAATGTCTCGGTCCTTCATCCGGCATGGCGGTTTTTCCCGCCATAAACGCCCATCCCCCGCTCCTCGCCTCCGCCATCTTGGCCGGCCACGCGGCTCGGACGGCTTCTTCTTGGGCCGCCCTTGAGGTTGGAGACATTAATGCCATGAACGCCCTTAATTTGGGCGACGGCACCAAAGCGGCTAAAGTTAAGCGCCGCTCTTCCCGCGCGACTCCTTCGCGGAGTGTCGCGCCGGACGCCATTTTGGATGCGCAGCATGTCTCTCCCCCGCTCTTGCGAGCGCCGGTTGAGGGTGCGTCTAGGGCTGTTGCCCAGGCTGCGGAAGTGCACAGTCTGGGGGGTTTCTCCCCCGAGTTTGTTTTGCTGCTGCATCAGGCCTTCCTTATGCAAAACGCTGCCCCTGCTCCCTCGTCTGGTAAAGAGGCTGAGGTTCCCAGAGGTAAACGCCCTCGGGTTGATTCCCAGGCCTTGGAGGACTTTGTCTCCTCCGATGTAGATGAGGGCAGCGTATCTGAGTTCTCCCAACGGTCCTTTGCGGATTCCTTGGAGGAGACGGATCCCCGCTCGGATGGAGCAGATGACCCCTCTGCAGCGCGGCTCTTTAGCTCAGAGGATTTGCCCAACCTGTTAGTGCAGGCCATGGGCATTTTGAAGATTTCCTCTCCGGAGGACGTCTCTCCCTCAGCCCCTGTTGGCTCTGCCATTATGCTGGGGACGAAACGCCCGCCTAGAACCTTCCACGTGCATGATGCCATGCACACCTTAATTTCGGCTCAATGGGATGTCCCGGAAGCGAGCCTTAAAGTGGCTAGGGCTATGTCCCGCCTCTATCCTTTGCCTGAAAGTGAACGTGAGGCCTTTCTGTGGCCTACCGTGGATTCTTTAATCACTGCGGTGACTAAGAAAACGGCGTTGCCAGTGGAAGGTGGCACGGCCCTAAAGGACGCCCAAGACAGAAGATTGGAGGCGGCCTTAAGGTCGTCCTTTGAGGCGGCTGCTTTAAGTTTGCAGGCCTCAGTTTGCGGCTCCTATGTGGCCAGGGCGTGCCTGACTATGGTGCAGCGGGCTTCCCCCTCGGATCATTCCTTGAGGGCTGATTGGCCGGCCCTGGAATCGGGCTTAGCCTATTTGGCAGACTTGCTGTATGATGTCTTGAGAGCCTCAGCTAAAGGCATGGCTCAGACAATCTCTGCGCAGCGGTGGCTTTGGCTGAAGCATTGGTCTGCTGACCACGCCTCTAAATCCCGCCTGGCTAGATTGCCTTTTAAAGGCAAGCTGCTCTTTGGGGTCGAGCTAGACAAGATCGTGACCGATCTCGGCATGTCTAAGGGCAAGAAGTTACCAGAGGTCAGGGCTCGGGCTAGTACTCGCCCTGGTACCTCCAGAGGACGGTTTCAGGAAGCCCGTCGGTACCGCCCGGGCAGGTCAGGCTCCTCTGCCCCCTCTTCCTTCAAGAGGAACTTCTCCCCCAAGCAGCATTCCTTTCGCAGAGACCGCCGTCCCGGAGGTGCTTCCTCCGGTCCTCCCCCTGGGTCTCGTACCCAATGACGGGGTCTTGGTCCACGCCCCAGTGCAGATTGGAGGACGGCTGTCCTCGTTTATGGGCGAGTGGACCACAATAACTTCAGACGCTTGGGTGCTGGAAGTCATCAGAGACGGCTACAAGCTAGAGTTCTGCCGACCCTTAAAAGACGGGTTTGTACTCTCTCCCTGCAAGTCTCCGGTCAAAGCTGTGGCAGTGCAGCAGACCTTGGACAATCTGTTCCGCCTGGGGGCGGTCGTTCCGGTGCCGGAAAATCAGCTTGGCAAGGGACGTTACTCCATTTTCTTGGTGATTCCAAAGAAAGGAGGTTCTGTACGGCCTATCCTCGACCTCAAGGGGTCCATTGGGCCTTGAAAGTTCGGCACTTTCGCATGGAGACCCTCCGCTCTGTTATAGCGGCAGTGAAGGCAGGAGAGTTCCTGGCATCCTTGGACATCAAGGAAGCGTACTTGCATATTCCCATCTGGCCTCCTCATCAACGCTTTCTGCGTTTTGCAGTACTGGGCCGACACTTCCAGTTCAGAGCCCTCCCGTTCGGGTTGGCTACTGCTCCGCGGACCTTCTCCAAAGTAATGGTGGTCATCGCGGCCTTCCTGAGGAAGGAAGGAGTTCAAGTCCATCCTTATCTGGATGACTGGTTGATCCAAGCCCCCTCTTATGCAGAGTGCGGCAAAGCTGTGAACCGGGTGGTTGCTCTTTTGAGCTCCCTGAGGTGGATCATCAACTGGGAGAAAAGCCAGCTGCGCCCGACTCAGTCCCTGGAGTATCTGGGAGTTCGATTCGACACCCAAGTGGGCAGAGTGTTCCTGCCAGACAATCGGATTGTCAAGCTTCAGGCTCAGGTGGACTAGTTCCTAGTAGCCTCTCCTATTCGGGCTTGGGACTATGTGCAGCTGTTGGGCTCTATGACGGCCACGATGGATGTAGTGCCCTGGGCCAGGGCTCATATGAGACCACTACAACAATCTCTGCTGCTGCGCTGGACTCCGATGTCGGAGGATTATGCTGTGCGCCTTCCCTTGGACCCAGCAGTGCGCAAGGCGCTGAGCTGGTGGACGCAGACAGACAAGTTGTCTGCGGGAATGCCTCTGGTGACCCCGGAGTGGATTGTCGTCACGACAGACGCCTCTTTGATGGGCTGGGGAGCCCACTGCTTGGGAAGGACAGCGCAGGGGCTCTGGTCTCCTGCAGAGGCAAAGTGATCTATCAACCTCCTGGAACTCAGAGCCATTCGGTTGGTGCTGTTGGAGTTCATCCCGGTACTGGCGTTGAAGCCAGTACGTGTCCTGTCGGACAATGCCACGGCTGTGGCCTATGTCAACCGCCAGGGAGGTACCAAGAGCGCCCCTCTAGCCAAGGAGGCCATGAATCTATGCCAGTGGGCGGAAGTGAACCTGGCACAGCTGTCAGCGGCTCTTTGCCGGAGTCATGAATGTCAAGGCGGACTTTCTCAGTCGCCATACCTTGGAGCCCGGAGAGTGGCAGCTATTTGCTCAGGCGTTCTTGGGCATCACGAAGCGCTGGGGCCAGCCGAGCCTAGACCTGATGGCGTCATCGGCCAATTGCCAAGTGCCGCGCTTTTTCAGCAGAGGACGGGACCCTCACTCCCTGGGAGTAGATGCTCTTCTCCGGCACAATAGCTTCTCTATGTGTTCCCGCCCTGGCCCATGTTGGGCAGGGTGCTAGACCAGGTGGCAAAGCATCCAGGCCGGATAATCCTGGTGGGTCCAGACTGGCCCAGACGTCCCTGGTATGCGGACTTGATCAGGCTCTCAGTGGACCATCCTCTGCGGCTGCCAGTGGAGCAGGGCCTGTTGCATAAGGGTCCCGTGGTGATGGAGGATCCCTCCCCCTTTGGTCTTACGGCCTGGCTATTGAGCGGCAGCGTCTGAGGAAGAAGGGCTTCTCAGACAAGGTCATCGCCACTATGCTGAGAGCGAGGAAGCGCTCTACTTTTACTGCTTACGCCAGGGTTTGACGTACCTTTGCAGCATGGTGAAGCAGGCTCATTTTCTCCATTCACTGCTCCAATTTCTTCAGTGTTGGCATTCCTGCAAGAAGGTCTGGAGAAAGGCCTGTCGCTCAGTTCCCTTAAAGTCCAGGTAGCGGCTCTGGCTTGCTTCAGGGGCCGCCTGAAGGGTGCTTCCCTGGCTTCGCAGCCAGATGTGGTGCGTTTTCTCAAGGGAGTTAAGCACCTGCGCCCTCCTCTGCACTCAGTGGTGCCTGCGTGGAATTTCAACCTGGTGCTAAGAGCATTACAGAAGCCGCCTTTTGAACCCTTGTGAGGGCATCTCTGAAAGACCTGACGTTGAAAGCAGTCTTTTTGGTGGCTATCACTTCAGCCAGAAGAGTTTCCGAGCTCCAGGCACTCTCATGTCGAGAGCCCTTTCTGCAGTTCACTGAGGCAGGAGTGTCTATTCGCACAGTGCCTTCCTTCCTGCCCAAGATTGTTTCTCGCTTCCATGTGAATCAGCAGCTCTGTCTCCCTTCCTTTCATAGGGAGGACTACCCAGAGGAGTACTCTGCTCTTAAATATCTGGATGTGAGACGAGTCATCATCAGATACTTGGAAGTGACCAATGATTTCTGGAAATCGGATCATCTGTTTGTCCTGTTTGCAGGTCCTCGTAAGGGTCTGCAGGCTGCTAAGCCTACAGTGGCAAGATGGGTCAAGGAAGCCATTGCAGCGGCTTATGTGGCCGCGGGGAAGGTGCCGCCTATACAGCTGAAGGCTCACTCCACTAGAGCTCAGGCGGCCTCGATGGCAGAGGCCGGGTCCGTCTCCTTGGAAGAGATATGCAAGGCGGCAACTTGGGCATCGGCCCATACATTCTCCAAGCATTACCGCTTGACTGTGGCGGCATGGGCGGAGGCCCGGTTTGGAGATTCAGTGTTGAGTTCAGGGATTTCAATGTCCCGCCCTGGGTGAGTACTGCTTCGGTACATCCCACCAGTCTATGGATTGATCAGCATGATGATATGGAAGGTAAAATTATGTATCATACCTGATAATTTTCTTTCCATTAATCATAGCTGATCAATCCATAGCCCCTCCCAGATATCTGTACTGTTTTTATTCTGGTTGCATTTCAGGTTCAAGTTTAGTCTTCAGTTACTTCAGAAAGACTTCGTGTTCAAGTTTTTTCACTTGGATTCTTCAAGAGTTGAGACGAGTTTGTGTTACAGTGAGCTGCTGCATTCCTCTCCCCTCCGTTTTACGGGGCTGGATTGAGACTTAAAATTCTGCCAGCACTCCCTCCCGCTTCGTGCGGTTGTAGGGCAGCTTTGTACCCCTCCCGCTTCGGCGGTGTTAGGGTCAGTCAGCTCCTCCCGCGGTTGCGGTTGCAGGATAAGCCAGATCCCCCCGCATCGGCGGGTGTGGTGTCCCTCCCCCGCTCCGCGGGGATGAGCTGGACGGATTCCCCTCCCCCATTTGTGTGGGGATGAGCTGGGTTAATTCCCCTCCCCCGTTTCGGCGGTGGTGAGCTGGGCAGAGTGTCCCTTCGTGGGTGTAATTCTCTAAGTGCTGAGTCCTGCGGATGGAGCTTTGATATCGACATACTGAGGAGTTTCCGGCAGCACATGACCACATATAGGGAGGCAAAAGTTTGCTCTCTATCTCCACCTGCTGGTAGATGGACACAACCCACCATCAGCTATGATTAATGGAAAGAAAATTATCAGGTATGATACATAATTTTACCTTCAAATTCCTCTAGTACAAATTGTCCTCACCAGGAATGCATCCAAACTGAACTAGAGAACTAATATAGATAGGATTGCACTCAGGTGTTTTGGCTTGCTCATAAGAAACTTCATCACATAAATTTCATGGAGCTCAGGACAGCATGGAATGCTCAAAATAATTCTGGTCCAGATGGACAATCTAGTAGCTATGTATATATCAATAAGCAGGAAAGAATAGGTTCTTGCCTCCTGGTTGGGAAACTATCAGGACATGGAACTGAGCCATCTGTTATGGCGTGACTCTCAGAGTGATGTACGTGGTAGGCAAAGACAATGTCCTAGTAGACAAACTGAGCTGGGTAATTCAACCCCACAAGTGGTGTCTGGTCTTAGGGGTAGTGAAGACCACCTTTTGAGAGTGGGGTATAGGCATGATGGATCTTTGTGTCTCCTTAGAAAATTACCCAAATTCTGCTCTGGAACCAGGTTTTATGGCAAATTGGCATTCCTTCTGGATTGGGGGGGGGGGGGGTTCTTCTGAATGCATATCCTTTGATTTCTATCTGTGTGAAGATTCTGCTAATATTGAAAACGAGCCAGGAGGCTTTTCTCATAACCCCCTGTTGCTGAGACAAGGTCTGTTTTCCTGTACTTCAGGAATTATCCATAAGGAGACTAAGCAGACTGGTGAATTCTCCAACACTGATTACAGAATCTTTGGGAACTGTTTGTATCCTAACATCAAGTTTTTCTCTCTCACAGCCTGTATGTTCAGAGGATAACTTGCCTGCCCTGAATCTGCATGACAGTGTATCATAGATCTACCTGGCTTCTAGAAGAGACTCAATTGGCAATCTAATAATTTTAAATGGAATATATTTTGCTGTCTGATGTAACAGAAAGGTCCTACTGTAGATCCCATCTCCTGCCCATGGGAAGGCAGGGCCGTGCCTAGGGTCTCTGGTGCCCCCCTGCAGACTATCAGTTGGCGCCCCCCCCCCCCCCCCCCCACACACACATAATCAAGCACTCTTTTATAATTTCAGTCAACTTAGATCAAACACCAATTCTCTCATTCAATTCTTACACACACGGAGCACACAGCTGCATGTCTCTCTTGGCCAAACCCAGTTGCTTTCACTCTGTTCCCGGGCAGATTTCTAACAGGAGCTGATCATCCAATCAGAGAGCTCTATTTGAATGCAGATTAACATACAGACACTCTAATGGGAATTTTTAGTCAAAAATACTAAATAAACCCTTCGTTTTTGGATCAAACTTAACAGTTTTGGTCAGAGCCATGCCCTAACATTAAGGCTGTAAACATTTCCATCAATTTTTACCCATAAATATGCAAATGAGAACCTCCCAAAAACAGACTAATTTGCATATGATTTAAACAAATCTGAGCATATGACAACCGAGTACAGACTCCCAGCACCTGAATTCTGCAATTAGATTTAATGCAAATACTTTTAAAACTTTTAAAAAAAGCAATCAGATTTTCACTTACCAGCTCTTCCTCTTTGAAACTACTGTTGAAACTATCAGCCAATGAAATGGCTTTTAGCTATAGCTATCCCAGAATACCTGATAATTATGCACACAACATTGCAGTCATGCCCTCCTCTCGGTGTACATGATGCTCAGGAAAAAAAAACTTTGAACCACTTACAGATTTTAACAATTACACTATTTATTTTTTATTTCTCCCCAGTCTCACTTGCACACCTCCCTCCAAACCTGTTCTCTTTAATTTGAATGTTGTTCAAGCTCACCCTGACTGATAAGTTCTTCCTAGACCAAAGGCATAAATAGCACTGGTTGTATTGTTTCAAGCAACTTTCAGAGCCTGCCAGCCTCAGTGAATATTGCTGCGCTGTTTTCACTTCTGGTGAAAAGGGGATGGCAGGGGAGACAGGAGAATGGAGAATCACAACTTCAAGTAAAAGATTTTGCAAGTGAGCAGAAGCGGCCCCCTTGAAGGCAGGCGCCCCCCTGCTGTGCTTACCCTGCTTACCGTGTTGGCACGGCCCTGTGGGAAGGTAAACCCATCTCTGTACAGCCTTTAGTTTGCTTTATTCAGGCTTCCTTCTGTTGAAGCATCTTATCAATAAAAGAGAGGGAACGAAGTACAAACTAAAGTCCAAACAAAAAAAACAGCACCACGGGCCTTTAAAAATGGAACACAGTTCTTTAATGAATGAGCCTTGACAAAAAGACCCGACGCGGGCCATGTTTCGGTGACTAGCACCTGCGTCAGGGGTCTACATAGAATACAAAACATAGAAATAATATATTTTTACATTTTTTTTTAACATATAATGAATAAAACCAAAGATTAATATTTAGACTCATCAAGCATACATATATAAGCCTATATAAACACCTAAAGCATTTAATATTTTAACATTCTCATATATTATTATATAGTAATTTGAAAATAAATAGATAATTAATCAAAACAAAAATGGTAACTCACCACAGTGATGACGTGGAAAACTTGGGGAATAACTCGAATATATTCCTCTACAATATATTATTCCTTACTTTTGGACAAAAAAAAATTTCATATATTTATATTATATGTTTAAAACGCTTATTTTAATTATTTATAATATATTTTATAAAAAGGTCATATTATATAAAACTGGCTATAACTAAATTTCATATTTATAAAAGCTTAAACTAACAGGTCAAAAATAATTTTTTGAAACATTTTAAAATGTACAATAAATTTCAAACTTACACTGATAATATCATAAACCTTCAAAAACATTCAAATCAGCACAGAAATGAATAAATATATACATCTTCAAATATAAAAAAGCCAAAACTATAATATCTAGTGGCATTACTTGATCTTAATTTAAAAACAAAACATTTTGTCACTATTCAAAACGCCATTTGCATAATTGATTGCAATTGGCAGATAAGATGAATAACAAATTCAAAAATATTTTATTCATTGACTAAAGTAGCATTAGCAGTTACAGATAAAATTGGTATATAGCAAAACAAGTGTACCCAGAGCTCCAAACAATAAATAAGTGAATAAAAGCCCTGTTAACCTTTTGTCACTATTCAAGATGCCATTTGTATAATTAATTGTGATTGGCAGATAAAATAAATGCAAATTTTAAAGGTATTTTGTCACTAGCTAAAATACCATTAGCAGTTACAAATAAAATTTACATAATTAATTGTAATTGGCAGATAACAAAACAAATATACCCAGAGCTCCAAAAGATAATAGAAGCAATTGATAAAAGTTGTCAAATCATGAGGCAGCAAATACTATAGTGCCTAACTTAGAAACTTCCTACAATTTATTGTTATGACAAAAACTTACCCCCACGTCTCATATAGTAAAAGCTACAAAGCACCAAGGCACTTTCACTTTCTGTATCCAAATGGATGAAAAGCTGTGCTCTCAAAAGGCTCTGCTTTTAATACCAGGTCACACAGGGTGGAAAAAGGTTTTAATTAACTTAAGTGAAAACACCTGATCTTCACAAAGCATTAACCTTTATCCTATCAAATGAATTTAGGTGGTTACTGGGTCTAAAAGCCTGCCAGATATGCAGGAATCATTTACTAGGTCCTAAAGCCTACATTGTTAAAATATACATTTGTTTAAAATATATATAAAATGACAGGATATTGAGTAATTATCAAAACAATTAACTGACTATATTGCAATTTTAATCTGTTTAGCAAATCTATAAATTGTGTCTTCAATTAACTGTTCATATGCCAATTTGTTATCTACTCTTAAATTGAATATTTATCAAATATTAAATGACCAAATTTAAAAAGATTTTCTGAACAAATATGAACTTACCATACCCCAATTTTAATCTATTTACTAAGTCTATTAATTATATTTTAAATTTAACTGTTCATATACTATTTTATTATGTCATTAAAAAAGCTTATAAATGCTAAAATTGAGCTTAAACAGCACTTCATTCTTATAATTGTATATTTATATTGTGCCATTATTATCTATCTTATGAGTCTATAAATTGCATTTATAATTAATTATTAAATTCTAAATATAAAATTAAATAATACTACAAACATGGTTTTATCATTAAATGTACCAATATATTCTAATGTATTTACTATATGAAATAATTATTAAAAAAATGAATTAAAATGAATTGAAAAAAATGAATTAAAAACATTTTTTGAAACCTTAAAAAACATTAAAAATGTTTAAGAATGAAACGTGAGTGGCATTACAAATCTGTAGTTTTATCATAATGTTATGTTGAATATACCCATGCAATCAGGTGTTAAACTTAAATAAGTACATATATGAAACATTTGTTCATAAACCAAATGAGTACATGTGTGAAACATTTGTTCATAAATACATGACATCAAACAATCAAAAATATATGCTTTAAACCAAGCATATCATACATCCATTAGTCACATATATAAATGTTCCTTAAAATAAACTGCAAAGAACATCCTTCCGAAGTCTTCGGAGATCGCATCGGCGTCGACGGCATCGAGGCGTCTTCCTCCTGCGTCATCGGTACCGAGACTTCGAAAGAATGCGTCGGCGTCGATGGTACCGGGACCCCCGCTGGTGCTGATGTTGTCGGACGGTGGTGCTTCGTCTGGAGTGCAGGTGAGGGCTGTCCATTCCCCTGCTGGTGGCAGTGAGCCTTTGGGTAGGTCTCCTCCTGCCCTGAGGGCTCCTGCGGTACAGCCCCCCCCCGGGATCGTCCATCTTTGGCCCCGGCCCCGAGGAAGCGACGTCTGGATTCAACATCCTCCTCATCGGTACCGGGGAGCTCCGGTGACATGCTTCGCTGGAAGAAGTCGAAGAACCATCGTCACCGGTCACCTTCCCGACTTGGTACCGGGAGCTCTGGGTCGCAAAGGGAGTCAGCACCCAGCAGGCATCGGCACCAGGAGGACCGCTCACCCTCCATCCAGGAGGTGTCGGTGCGCTCTACCCCGGACAGCCCAGTACCGCCTCCATGCCCGGAACACATTCTGACCTTGACGCCTGCACCGGCTTCTCAGTCTTTCTCCACAGCCGCTCTGCACGAGAGTCTCCGGGCCGTTCTTCCTGGCATCCTGGAAGAGCTGTTGCGCCCTTCTCCTCCGGTACCGGGGGTGCCTGCTCCACCGGTGCCGTCGAATGAGGCGACAGCTGGCCCTTTGCCTGGGGTGAGGTCCCCGGTAGGTTTCGGCTGCCTCCCAGGTGGACTCCCCGAAGACGTCGGGGGAGGGAGCTTCGCCGCTGCCGGCCAGGGAGTCCACCTCTAGATGCTCCAGCCGTGGCCGTGTTTCCACGGAGTCGGGACGGGCACGGCTTCAGACACAGGTCCATGAACTTGTGTCTGATACCAATGACAAGGCCTCGTGGGAGGCAGAGGAGGACATCAGATATTTCTCTGACGAGGAGTCTGATGGCCTTCCTTCTGACCCCACTCCCTCTCCTGAAAGGCAGCTTTCTCCTCCCAAGAGTCTGTCTTTCTCCCCTTTGTCCGGGAGATGTCTGCGGCCATCCCCTTCCCGGTGGTTGTGGAGGATGAGCCAAGGGCTGAGATGTTCGAGCTCTTGGACTATCCTTCTCCACCTAAGGAAGCATCCACAGTACCCATGCATCATGTCCTGAAAAAGACATTGCTGGCGAACTGGACCAAGCCACTAACTAATCCCACATTCCCAAAAAGATAGAATCCCAGTATCGGATCCATGGGGACCCAGAGCTAATGCGCAATCAGTTGCCTCACGACTCTGGTGTGGTGGATCTGGCCCTGAAGAAGGCTAAGAGTTCTAGGGAGCATGCTTCGGCACCCCCGGGCAAAGACCCCAGAACCTTAGACTCCTTTGGGAGGAAGGCCTATCATTCTTCCATGCTCGTGGCCAAGATTCAATCTTACCAGCTCTACACGAGCATCCATATGCGGAACAATGTGCGGAAGTTGGCGGACTTGGTGGACCAGCTCCCTTCTGAGCAAGCCAAGCCGTTTCAGGAGGTGGTCAGGCAGCTGAAGGCATGTAGGAAATTCCTGGCCAGAGGAGTATTTGATACCTTTGATGTTGCGTCCAGGGCCGCTGCTCAAGGTGTGGTGATGCGCAAACTCTCATGGCTGCATGCCTCCGACCTGGAGAATAGGATCCAGCAGCGGATTGCGGACTCCCCTTGCCGAGCGGATAACATTTTTGGAGAAAAAGTCGAACAGGTGGTAGAACAGCTCCACCAGCGGGATAATGCTTTCGACAAATTCTCCCGCCGGCAGCTTTCAGCATCTACCTCATCAGGTAGACGTTTTTATGGGGGAAGGAGGGCTGTTCCCTACTCTTCTGGTAAACTTAGGTACAGTCCTCTCTCTCGACAGCCTGCGGCCCAGGCTAAGCCCCAGCGTGCTCGCTCTCGTCAGCAGCGTGCGCCTCAGCAAGGCCCCACAGCTCCCCAGCAAAAGCAGGGGGCGAGCTTTTGACTGGCTCCAGCAGAGCATAGCCGATATCAAAGTGTCCGTGCCGGTCGATCTGCCAGTCGGGGGGAGGTTGACAGTTTTTCACCAAAGGTGGCCTCTTATAACCTCCGATCATTGGGTTCTTCAAATAGTCCAGCAAGGATACGCCCTCAATTTGACCTCCATGCCTCCAAATTGCCCACCGGGAGCTCAGTCTTTCAGCTTCCAGCACAAGCAGGTACTTGCAGAGGAACTCTCCGCCCTTCTCAGCGCCAATGCGGTCGAGCCCGTGCCACCGGGGCAAGAAGGGCTGGGATTCTATTCCAGGTACTTCCTTGTGGAAAAGAAAACAGGGGGGATGCGTCCCATCCTAGACCTAAGGGGCCCTGAACAAATATCTGGTCAAGGAAAAGTTCAGGATGCTTTCCCTGGGCACCCTTCTTCCCATGATTCAGGAAAAAGATTGGCTATGCTCTCTGGACTTAAAGGATGCTTACACGCATATTCCGATACTGCCAGCTCACAGACAGTATCTCCGATTCCGTCTGGGCACACGTCACTTCCAGTACTGTGTGCTACCCTTTGGGCTCGCCTCTGTGCCCAGGGTGTTCACGAAGTGCCTGGCTGTGGTAGCAGCAGCACTCCGCAGACTTGGAGTGCACGTGTTCCCTTATCTTGACGATTGGCTGGTGAAGAACACATCCGAGGCAGGAGCTCTACAGTCCATGCAGATGACTATTCGACTCCTGGAGCTACTGGGGTTTGTGCTAAATTATCCAAAGTCCCACCTTCTCCCAGTACAGAGACTCGAATTCATAGGAGCTCTGCTGGATTCTCGGACGGCTCGTGCCTATCTTCCGGAGACAAGGGCCAAAAATCTGTTGTCCCTCGTCTCCCGGGTGCGAGCGTCCCAGCAGATCACAGCTCGGCAGATGTTGAGATTGCTCGGCCACATGGCCTCCACAGTTCATGTGACTCCCATGGCTCGTCTTTGCATGCGATCTGCTCAATGGACCCTAGCCTCCCAGTGGTTTCAGGCTGCTGGAGATCTAGAGGACGTAATCCACCTGTCCACGAGTTTTCTCGAATCCCTGCACTGGTGGACGATTTGGTCCAATTTGACTCTGGGACGCTCTTTCCAAATTCCTCAGCCGCAAAATGTGCTGACTACGGATGCGTCTCTCCTGGGATGGGGAGCTCATGTCGATGGGCTTCACACCCAGGGAAGCTGGTCCCTCCAGGAACAAGGTCTACAGATCAATCTCCTGGAGTTACGAGCGCTCTGGAACGCTCTGAAGGCTTTCAGAGATCGGCTGTCCCACCAAATTATCCAAATTCAGACAGACAACCAGGTTGCCATGTATTACATCAACAAGCAGGGGGCACCGGATCTCGCCCCCTGTGTCAGGAGGCCGTCAGCATGTGGCTGTGGGCTCGCCGTTACGGCATGTGTCTCCAAGCCACATATCTGGCAGTCGTAAACAACAGTCTGGCCGACAGGTTGAGCAGGATTATGCAACCTCACGAGTGGTCGCTCAACTCCAGAGTAGTGCGTCGGATCTTCCAAGTGTGGGGCACCCCCTTGGTAGATCTCTTTGCATCTCGAGCCAACCACAAGGTCCCTCAATTCTGTTCCAGACTTCAGGGCCAACGGCCGACTGGCATCAGATGCCTTTCTCCTGGATTGGGGGGAAGGCCTGCTGTATGCTTATCCTCCCATACCTCTGGTGGGGAAGACTTTGTTGAAACTCAAGCAAGACCGAGGCACCATGATTCTGATTGCTCCTTTTTGGCCGCGTCAGATCTGGTTCCCTCATCTTCTGGAGTTGTCCTCCGAAGAACCGTGGAGATTGGAGTGTTTTCCGACCCTCATCACACAGGACGAAGGGGCGCTTCTGCATCCCAACCTCCAGTCTCTGGCTCTCACGGCCTGGATGTTGAGAGCGTAGACTTTGCCTCTTTGGGTCTGTCGGAGGGTGTCTCCCGTGTCTTTCTTGCTTCCAGGAAAGATTCCACTAAGAGGAGTTACTTCTTTTTATGGAGGAGGTTTGCCGTCTGGTGTGACAGCAAGGCCTTAGATCCTCGCTCTTGTCCTACACAGACCCTGCTTGACTACCTTCTGCACTTGTCTGAGTCTGGTCTCAAGACCAACTCGGTAAGGGTTCACCTTAGCGCAATCAGTGCATACTATTACCGTGTGGAAGGTAAGCCGATCTCGGGACAGCCTTTAGTTGTTCGCTTTATGAGAGGTTTGCTTCTGTCGAAGCCCCCCATCAAACCTCCTACAGTGTCATGGGATCTCAATGTCGTTCTCACCCAGCTGATGAAACCTCCTTTTGAGCCACTGAATTCATGCCATCTGAAGTACTTGACCTGGAAGGTCATTTTCTTGGTGGCAGTAACTTCAGCTCGTAGAGTCAGTGAGCTTCAGGCCCTGGTAGCCCATGCTCCTTACACCAAATTTCATCATAATAGAGTAGTCCTCCGCACTCACCCTAAGTTCTTGCTGAAGGTAGTGTCGGAGTTCCATCTGAACCAGTCAGTTGTCTTGCCAACATTCTTTCCCCATCCGCATTCCTGCCCTGCTGAACGTCAGCTGCACACATTGGACTGCAAAAGAGCATTGGCCTTCTATCTGGAGCGGACACAGCCCAACAGACAGTCCGCCCAAATGTTTGTTTCTTTTGATCCCAACAGGAGGGGAGTGGCTGTGGGGAAACGCACCTTATCGAATTGGCTAGCAGACTGCATTTCCTTCACTTATGCCCAGGCTGGGCTGGCTCTTGAGGGTCATGTCACGGCTCACAATGTTAGAGCCATGGCAGCGTCAGTGGCCCACTTGAAGTCAGCCACTATTGAAGAGATCTGCAAGGCTGTGACGTGGTCATCTGTCCACACATTCACATCTCATTACTGCCTGCAGCAGGATACCCGACGCGACAGTTGGTTCGGGCAGTCAGTGCTTCAGAATCTGTTTGGGGTTTAGAATCCAACTCCACACCCCTAGGCCCATTTTTTATTCTGTTCCAGGCTACACTCTCAGTTAGTTGGATAAGTTGTTAGGTCAATCTCAGTTACGTCCTCGCCGTTGCGAGGCCCAATTGACCATGTTTGTTGTTTTGAGTGAGCCTGGGGGCTAGGGATACCCCATCAGTGAGAACAAGCAGCCTGCTTGTCCTCGGAGAAAGCGAATGTTACTTACCTGTAGAAGGTATTCTCCGAGGACATCAGGCTGATTGTTCTCACAAACCCGCCCGCCTCCCCTTTGGAGTTGTGTCTTCCCTTGTCTTTGTCTTGCTACATATGGGACTGACGAACACGAGTTGGTTCGGGCGGGAAGACGGTCGCGCATGCGCGGTGCACATGGGCGCGCGAGGGCTAGCAAACGTCTTTGCTAGTGAAGATTCCGATTGGAGGGGGATGCCATGGACGTCACCCATCAGTGAGAACAATCAGCCTGCTGTCCTCGGAGAATACCTTTTACAGGTATGTAGCATTCGCTTTATACACGCAGCTTGTCTGCATGTATGAAGCCTTCTTTGGCATGCGCAGAGCATCCACGTATAATGCTTGGCTGCTCTGCACTGGCTTCCCCTCCTTAGGAAGAAAATCATGTGCAAATGAGCTAACAGTGAGCAGCTCATTTGCATGCGATTTCCTTCATGCATGCCCGTTCCTTTCCGAATCGCTACGGGATCGGTAAGGGAAGGGCTTTTTCCGTTCAGTTAGTGCATCAGTTAGTCCACTGCAGTGCCCCCTAGGGTGCCCAGTTGGTGTCTTGGCATGTCAGGGGGACCAGTGCACTAGGAATGCTGGTTTCTCCCACGACCAAATGAGTTGGATTTGGTCGTTTTTGAGATGGGCATCCTCGGTTTCCATTATCGCCGAAAACCGGGGATGACCATCTCTAAGGTCGACCATCTCAACATTTAGGTCGACCATTTCTAAGGTCAACCTAAATGTTGAGATTTGGGCATCCCTGACCGTATTATCGAAGTGAAAGATGGCCGCCCATCTTTGTTTCAATAATACGGGTTTCCCTGCCCCTTCGCGGGGACGTCCTCCGAGGATGCCCTCAGGAAAATTTGTGCGCCCCGTTCAATTATGCCCCTCCATATGGCCTATTCAATATGCCCATCCATACCAATTACTGTGCTTGACCCAGTTCTCTTCTCCACTTCCTCTGCTGAGAGGCTGTTCCACACATCTATCACCCTATTCATAAAGAAGTATTTCCTTAGATTACTCCTCAGTCTACCTCCTTTCAACTCCATCCTATGCCTCCTTGTTCCAGAACTTCCATTTAGTTGAAAGAGGTCTGCCTCATGTAACATAGAGGGGGATAATCGAACAGGGGCGCCCATCTCTAAGGGCACCCATCTCTAAGGACGGCCCCATAAAGGGGCTTGGCAACCTGTATTATCGAAACAAGATGGACGTCCATCTTTCGTTTCGATAATACAGTCGAGGATGCCCAAATCATGAAATTTAGGTCGACTTTAGAGATGGTCGTCCCCAGTTTTCGGCGATAATGGAAAGCAAGAATTCCCATCTCAGAAACAACCAAATGCAAGCCATTTGGTCGTGGAAGGAGCCAGCATTCGTAGTGCACTGATCCTACTAACTGAATGGAAAGGGCCCTTCCCTTTCCAGATCGGGCATGCATGAAGGAAATTGCATGCAAATGAGCTGCTCGCTGTTAGCTCATTTGCACACAATTTCCTTTCTAAGGAGGGGAAGCGACGGCAGTTGAGGATGTCCAAAATGTGGATGTTTCTGTGAGAAAGATATCCATGCCTTTGCTATGCCTCTGACACCTTTATTTATTTATTTGGATTTTGGATTACAAGTAGCAGCAGTGGGATTTGAACCAGCCACCTCTAGATTGCAAGACCAGTGCTCTAACCACTAGGCCACTCCTCTGCTCCCTTGAAATTTGGCCATCCCTGTGGGGGGCAGTTGAGGACGTCCAAAATGTTTGAAAGGACGTCCATGCCTTCGTTATGCCTCCGCTGACACACACATACCTCTCCCCCCCCCCCCCCCCCCAGCAGGGACCTGCATACTGCCCCCCCCACACACACACACACACAGGGATGGCCAAATTTCAAGGGAGTAGAGTGGAATGGTCTTGTGGTTAGAACCCTGGTCGTGCAATTCAGAGGTGGCCAGTTCAAATCCCACTGCCGCTACTTGTGATCCAAAATCCAAATAAATGAATAAAGAGGGTGTCAGAGGCATAGTCAAGGCATGGATGTCCTTCTCACAGAAACATCCACATTTTGGACATCCTCAACTGCCGTCACAGGGACAGAGGCATAGCAAAGGACATACTCTAAAAAAAAAAAAAAAGACAAAAGTTTTTGTAGTTGTTTTTTTCGGGGTGGGAGGTGGTTAGTGACCACTGAGGATGTCAGGGGAGGTCATCCCTGATTCCCTCCTGTGCTCATCTGGTCAGTTGTGGCACCTTTTTTGATGCTTGGTCGTGAAAAAAAATGGACCATATAAAGTCGGCCAAATGCTCGTGAGGGACGCCCTTCTTTTTTCCATTATCGGCCGAGAACACCCATCTGTTAACCACGCCCCCGTCCCGCCTTCAGTACACTGCCAACACGCCCCCTTGAACTTTGATCGTCCTCACGATGGAAAGCAGTTGAGGACGCCCAAAATCGGCTTTCAATTATGCCGATTTGGGCGACCTTAAGAGAAGGACGCCCATCTCCCGATTTGTGTCGGAAGATGGGCGCCCTTCTCCTTCAAAAATAAGCAGGATAGTAACATAGTAGATGACGGCAGTGAAAGATCTGCACGGTTCATCCAGTCTGCCCAACAAGATAAACTCATACGGGGGGGAATCCAAGATGGCGGACGCTGCTCGTTGACGCTCATCGAGGCTCTGCAGACTCTTATTCCTATTTTCCTGAAACTATTTTCAAATTATTAACTATGCCCCATACAAAAAGGAAAGGGTTGGTTAGGGGCTTACCGACTGCGCCCAGAGCCTCCCAAGTAGTTCAGCGGACCCTTGATGGATTTGCGACGAGTACTCCACGGAATAGAGAGGCGAGGAGCCCTGCTGTGGAAGCGGTCGGAGGAGCGGCGGCTCCCCTAGGGCTAGAGACGACGCTTTCCTCGCCCGAATTGAACCCGCCTCCATGCCCAGCAGAACTCCGTGGGGAGGCGGAACCTTCGGAGGCGTCCGGAGTTGGCGCCGAGGAGGGTATCGCGGTCTGAACCACCCCCGGAAAAGCTGCTGAAGGTTTTCACCAGGAGCTAGGAGCCCGCGTGGAGGTTTCCCTGGAGGGCATTTGGGCAATGCTACAGAATCTTCAAAAGACAACTTCGAAAGCTGCCTTGGACACGGCTTTATTAGTGACTAAGGTAGATTCTTTGTATGATTCTTTTGAAAAATTCAAATTAGATTCTGAGAAGCAAAAGGCTTTGTTTCAACAAGAATTCACCTCACTAAAGAATACAACTGAAAGTCTGATTAAGGATAAAATTATCCTACATAACAAGTTAGATCAAATTGAAAATTTCAACAGACGCCTCAACTTGAGGGTATTAAATTTTCCAATAATGACAGAGTTGGGCCCAATGGAGCTATTTAAAAAATATCTAAGTGAAGTTCTCCACTACTCCTCTGATTGTATTCCTCCGATTAATAAAATATATTATCTCCCAATTCCACGGAAAAATGAGGAACAGCGGAGAACAAAGGTTCAACAGGATTTACAACCTTCAGGATTACAGGACTTGACAGCATTTCTTGAGAAATCGTTGACTGAGATCCAATCTCGTGCTACTTTATTGGTATCTTTTATTTTTGAGCCTGATGTAAATTCAATTATGAAATTATTCTTTAAGAACTCTCAAAAATTATTTTATGGTGCTCGAGTATGGATCTATCCGGATGTTATAAAATCTACCCAAGAAAAGAGGCGGAAGTTTTTGTTATTGAGAGATGATGTTAAAAAGCTAGGAGCCAGCTTTTTGCTGGCTTATCATTGTAAATGTCTTATAAAATATCAGGATAATAAGTATACCTTTTTTGAGCCGGAACAATTGAGAAGTTTTGTTGAATTAAAGAAGCTTGCTAAATGACTTTCCAGGACAAAGGTTCAATATAGTGTTATATATACCTGTGGTTAGGTCTAGGCCTTAATTCCTATAAAATTTGATTGTGTTAAATTTCTCCTCAACTTTTCTGATTCCCCCCCCCCCCCCCTTATAGTTGTGGTCTAAGAAAGGGAGATTTGTTTTCCTTGTTTTCTTTTCCTATAATTATTCAATTGATCCTATATGACTTATCTCTCTGTATTACCTAAAGCAAGGATATCTTGTATATTATTGTTTGAAATTATAAATAAATAAATAAAAAGATAAACTCATACATGCTACTTTATGTGTATACCTGACCTTGATTTGTATCTGTCATTTTCAGGGCACAGACCGTAGAAGTCTGCCCAGCACTACCCCGCCTCCCAACCACTAGTCCCGCCTCCCCCCACCGGCTCTGCCACCCAATCTCCGCTAAGCTTCTGAGGATCCCTTCCTTCTGAACGGGATTCCTTTATGTTTATTCCACGCATGTTTGAATTCCGTTACCGTTTTCATCTCCACCACCTCCCGCGGGAGGGCATTCCAAGCATCCACCACTCTCTCCATGAAAAAATACTTCCTGACATTTTTCTTGAG
Organism: Microcaecilia unicolor; assembly: GCF_901765095.1. Classification (NCBI taxonomy): domain Eukaryota; kingdom Metazoa; phylum Chordata; class Amphibia; order Gymnophiona; family Siphonopidae; genus Microcaecilia; species Microcaecilia unicolor. The sequence continues at coordinate 219,640,374 of NC_044035.1, forward strand.
CCTGCCCCCCTTCAATCTCATTTATGTCCTCTAGTTCTACCGCCTTCCCATCTACGAAAAAGGATCTGTTTGCGGATTAATACCTTTCAAATATTTGAACATCTGTATCATATCACCCCTGTTTCTCCTTTACTCCAGGGTATACATGTTCAGGTCAGCAAGTCTCTCCTCATACATCTTGTAACGCAAATCCCATACCATTCTTGTAGCTTATCTTTGCAGCGCTTCAATTCTTTTTACATCCTTAGCAAGATACGGCCTCCAAATCTGAACACAATACAACAGGTGGGGCCTCAGCAACGACTTATAAAGGGGCATCAACACCTCCTTTCTTCTGCTGGTCACACCTCTCTCTATACAGCCTAGCAACCTTCTAGCTACGGTCAACGCCTTGTCACACTATTTCGTCGCCTCAGATACTATCACCCCAAGATCCCTTTCCCCGTCCATACATATCAGACTCTCGCCGCCTAACACATACGTCTCCCGGGAATTTCTACTCCCTAAGTGCATCACTTTGCATTTCTTCGCATTGAATTTTAATTGCCAAACCTTAGACCATTCTTCTAGCTTCCTCAGATCCTTTTTCTTGTTTTCCACTCCCTCCCGGGTGTCCACTCTGTTGCAAATCTTAGTATCATCCACAAAAAGGCAAACTTTACCTTCTAACCCTTCGGCAATGTCACTCACAAATATATTGAACAGAATCGGCCCCAGCACCGATCCCTGAGGCACTCCACTACTCACCTTTCCCTCATCCGAGCGAATTCCATTAACCACCACCCTCTGGCGTCTGTCCATCAACCAGTTCCTAATCCAGTTCACCACGTCGGGTCCTATCTTCAGCCTGTCAAGTTTATTCAAGAGCCTCCTGTAGGGAACCGTGTCAAAAGCTTTGCTGAAATCTAAGTAGATTACGTCTATAGCACATCCATGATTCAATTCTCTGGTCACCCAGTCAAAGAATTCAATGAGATTTGTTTGGCATGATTTACCATGTTGTCTCGGATCTTGCAATGTATTGGATTCCAGGAAATTCACTATCCTTTCCTTTAGCATCGCTTCCATTACTTTTACAATAACCAAAGTGAAGCTTACTGGCCTGTAGTTTTCAGCTTCTTCCCTATCACCATTTTTGTGAAGAGGGACGACCTCTGCCGTTCTCCAATCCAATGGAATCTCTCCTGTCTCCAAGGATTTATTAAACAAATCTTTAAGAGGACCCGCCAGAAGCTCTCTGAGCTCGCTCAATATCCTGGGGTTGATCCCGTCCAGTCCCATAGCTTTGTCCACCTTTAGATTTTAAAGTTGCTCATACACACTCTCTTCTGTGAACGGTGTTATATCCACTCCATTCTCATATGTATTTTTGCCAGTCAATTGCGGTCCTTCTCCAGGATTTTCTTCTGTGAAAACAGAACAAAAGTATCTATTTAGCAAATTTGCTTTTTCTTCATCATTATCTACATAGCGGTTTGTATCATCTTTCAGTCTCACAATTCCCTTTTTAGTCTTCCTCCTTTCACTAATATACCTGAAGAAATTTTTGCCACCCCTCTTTACATTTCTAGCCATTTGTTCTTCCGCTTGCGCTTTTGCCAGACGTATCTCTCTCTCGTGGCTTCTTTCAGTTTCATCTGGTATTCCTCTCCGTGTTCCTCTTCTTTTTTCTGTATTTCAGGAACGCCAACTCTTTAGCCTTAATTTTCTCAGCCACTTGCTTGGAGAACCATATCGGTTTCCTTTTTCTCTCCTTAAATGTGCATTTGTGCAGTGGAGATATTTAAAAGTCTATATCAAATCTCCCATCTTCAACCTTTTTTTGTTCCAAATTATATATGTTGAGATCTTTAAGTCTGTCCCCATATGTTTTATGATGAAGGCCACACTCTGGATTGCTCCATCCTGTTTGTCTTTTTGAAAGTAGGGTCTCCAGAATTGTACACAACAAGACTCTAAATGAGGTCTTGCCAGACACTTATACAAAGGCAATGTTACCTCCATTGTCCTGGTGGCCATTCCTCTTCCTATGCACCCAAGCATACTTCTAGCTGTTGCTGTTTTATTTTCTACCTCTTTAGCCACCTTAAGATCATCAAATATGATTACCCCCAAATCATACTTCTTTTGTGCACAGAAGTACTTTACCCCCTATTCTGTACTGCTCCTTTGGGTTTTTGCAGCCCAATGCATGACTGCATTTTTTAGAATTTTACAATGTGATGCGCTGTCTGTTGGCCAACTTGTCATCTAATTTGTTTTTTGTTTCACACCATCATCACTCCAATCTCTTCCCTGCTATTTTTAAAACATGTAATTCAGCTCATGAGACAGACTTTTTATGAGGGTTCAAAACCCTTTTATTTGCCAGTTATTTCAGATGTCTGAGTGTCAACAAAGAGTCAAGTATCAATCAGAAGAATTCAGAGAATACTGCACCTCTTTTACTTATACCCAACAGGCCTCAGCTATCAGAGCCATGACAGTAGCCTACTTAAGTTTGACCTTTATGGAGGAGATTTGCAACAATGAGATGTGACAGTTGTTGATGATGTCTATACAGTCACATCTCATTATTATTTGGAAAGGGGCTCCCAAACTTGACAGTAGGTTTGGGTAGTATATACTCTAGAATCTCTTTGAGATTTAGAATCCAACTCCATCCCTCCTTAGAACCCGTCTTCTTGCTTTTCAGTTCAGTTGCTTTTGTAAAAAATAAAATGGAAGCTACAAAACTAGAAAGGGTTTGTTGCTTCAAAAACCAGTTTTGATAACTGCCTACTGCTAATACCTTTCTTTGTATTGTAAACCTTGCAACCTGTAGATAGGGAGACCCAATTGTGAGGACTTGCTAGTCTGCTTGTCCTCAGAGAAAAACAAGTTACAAACATGTAGTAGAAGTTCTGACCTACAAGCCCATCTCTCTCCTAGGAGCTGCCTCCTAAACTCAGCTTTTCAATGAATGAATGGGTCTCATTGCAGTGATGTGAAGCAGAAAGTTATGCACATATATGGCAGTATTTCTCAAAAGCTTCCAGATCTGTTTTCATGTTGGAGAATTATTTTCCTGTGCATATTCTGTTAGACATTATCACCCTGTTGTGAGGATTTGTATCCTGCTGGCCACAGAGGACATTTGCTATAGGTTAGTAACTTGGTATTTCTTCCCAACTTATGGCTATACTGTCCTATTTTGTTTAATTTATAGGAGGCGCAGTTTATCAGCCAGTCACTGTGGTTACCCCACAAGGTCAAGTAGTAACACAAGCATTATCACCTGGGACTATCAGGATTCAGAATTCTCAGGTATGTTTCACTCTGTCCTCCTGATTTTTCATGATTGCTGTCTTTCAGCAGGTATTGATCCACTTGTGAAGTGTGCTTCTCTATACCAGCTTTACTTAATCACATGTATGCTCTTGTTAACCTTAGTAGGAGCAAAATGTACTCTCTAAGTAAATCATACTTCCTTAGTCTCTTTATTTTTGTACTCCAGCCTTTCTTCTGAATTATACAAGGAAAAGTTAACTGCATATTATAATCCTTATCCTTTGTCCTCACTACTGAGACATGGTAACTCAGGCTGCTTAAACGTGATGTGACTTTCACTTTTGAGATTTGTTCTGAACAGGGAAGGAAAAGCTTTAGTGTCCTTAGGGACAGGACCCACACTCTCAGTGTAATTGTTCTTATAGCTCCTATGACATAATTTTAAAGCAATACCATTTTAATAGTAACAATTTGTTCATGTCCCTGAGATTGTCCATGGTACTTTAGTAAAGGGAATTTTAAAGAACTGCTCAAAGACAACGTCATTAAGATTTAAGATTTTTGATAACAGAGTAGCAAGGATTATTCATCAACTCTTTTGCTTGATAATTTATTTTATTAATTAATTTATTTTGACATTTATACCTCACATTATCCTGAATATAATCGAGTTCAATGTGGCTTACAGTAAATAAATAAAACAACAGGCAAGGTTTACAATACCATAAACAAAATATCAAGTAAGAGCAGAGTAGCACAAATAAGATACAAATAAGAACTAAATAATAAACCATTGATGGCCAGTTACAATTTAACACAATCCATCAGTGGGTAGAAACCTCTCAAAGAGGAAAGTTTTCAGACTTTTGTGAAATACCAAAGGGCTCATTTTCAAAAGAGAGAGACGTCCATCTTCCAGGGACGTCCAAATTGGTATAATGGAAACCTGATTTTGGATGTCTCCAACTGCAGTCCCTGATCAAGGGGGCGTCCAAAGATCAAGGGGGCGTGTCGGAGGTGTAGCAGAGGCGGGACTTGGGTGTGCCTAACACTTGGACATCTTTGACCCATAATCGAAAAAAACAAGGATGTCCCTGATGAACACTTGGACGTTTTCACCTGGACCTGTTTTTCTTACGAATAAGGCACAGAAAGGTGCCCAAAATGACCAGATGACCGCCGGAGAGAATCAGGGATGACCTCCTGTTACTCCCCCAGTGGTCACTAACCCCCTCCCACCCTCAAAAAAACATCTTTAAAAATATGTCGTGCCAGCCTCAGATGTCATACTCAGGTTCATGACAACGCATGCAGGCCCCGGGAGCAGTTTTAGTGGGTACTGCAGTGCACTTCTGACAGACGGACCCAGGCCCATACCCCCCTACCTGTTACATTTGTGGAGGAAACAGCGAGCTTTCCAAAACCCACCACAAACCCACTGTACCCATATATAGGTGCCCCCCCTTCACCCGTAAGAGCTATGGTAACATAGTAACATAGTAGATGACGGCAGAAAAAGACCTGCATGGTCCATCCAGTCTGCCCAACAAGATAAACTCATATGTGCTACTTTTTGTGTATACCTTACCTTGATTTATACCTGTCCTTTTCAGGGCACAGACCGTGTAAGTCTGCCCAGCACTATCCCCGCCTCCCAACCACCAGCCCCGCTTCCCACCACTGGTTCTGGCACAGACCGTATAAGTCTGCCCAGCACTATCCCCGCCTCCCAACCACCAGTCCCGCCTCCCACCTGCTCTGGCACAGACCGTATAAGTCTGTCCAGCACTATCCCCGCCTCCTGCCACTGGCTCTGCCACCCAATCTAGGATCCATTCCTTCTGAACAGGATTCCTTTATGTTTATCCATTGCATGCTTGAATTCTGTTACCGTTTTCATTTCCACCACCTCCCGCAGGAGGGCATTCCAAGCATCCACTACTCTCTCCGTGAAAAAATACTTCCTGACATTTTTCTTGAGTCTGCCCCCCTTCAATCTCATTTCATGTCCTCTCGTTCTACCTCCTTCACATCCTTCGCTATTTGAGAATTCTGTCTACCCTTTTCCCCTAAAAAAGACAACCTGAGGTCCTAGAAGGGATGGAGTTGGATTCTAAACCTTGAGACCTTACAGGAAAAACTGGCCAAACTTACTTTCCCATCAGGAATCTTTATCGAAAGAGTAATGTTATATGAACGTAGGGATGTAACTCCATGTCAAAGTCTTACAGATCTCTTCCATTGGAGGATGACTTCAGGTGGGCCATCAATGCTCCAATGACTCTGATATCAACTCTTGATATGCCCTCCAGCATCAGATAACTCTGGGCATAACAGAAAGAGATGCAATCTGCTATTAAATTAGACAATTTGCACTTGAGAAAGGTAATACCAATTTCAAGTATACTCCGTATATCAATTCTCCAATTTTAACAGTATCCGTAACTTCTCTCAAAGGGGGCTCCTATATCTTCCAATATCAACAACCAGCTCCAGACCAATTACAAATTCTTCTCATAAATAACATTTATGTTAGTAGTACTACTGGATCTATTGGATGCGCATGACACCACTACTATGGCTCAATATATCAAGCCAAGCATTGCTTAGAGTGGGCATGTATTCTCATTGATCCAACTTTTATTATTTTTTTACTTTCAAGTAATTTCAAGTATACTGGCATAAAAAAACAAAAAGACTGGGTGGTCTTTTCAAGAACTTCAGTCTATTCCACGTAACGTTAAAGTTCTTGCAATTCTGAGGTGTCTGCTGGACTGGACTATAGTTTGTCTGCAATGAACCACAGCTTTTGGACTTGAACATTTTTAGGATGGGGGCGAGTGGGGAGGAGGAAGGCTGGGGGGAAGCTACATTGCAAATTTTTGGTTCTTGTTGCTGGTCTGTTGCAGTGTTTTCTTTGTCTTGTGTTATGAACCAATAAAGGTGATTATTTAAAAAAAAAAAAAAAAAACCTCTCTTGCTATTCAAACTATGTAAAGGCATGTCCAGCTTTTGTGGAACTTTGGAGATAAAAAAATGGGGTAAGAAGAACTGACTGGTTGAATAAGGAAATTCAACACCACCATAGGCAGGAACTTAGGATGCATGTGTAGAAGAAACCTATTAAGCATTACCTTTATGTAGGGCAAGTAAGTTACTAGGTCTGGAGCCAGTATGGCAACACTGGCCAGTATGGCAACACTTATGTTCTTATTAGGAGCCTTACGCCTTTCAGGTGACAGAGAAGGTTCAGATGGAATGCCATAGCACTTCTCAGCAGAGGCTCTTGTTCCGACTCCACGGTAATATTTTAGAGTGACTCTTCAAAGTACTCACCTTGGGAAGTATGTGGAAGTGTGTGTAAACCAAATTGTTGGCTGTGAGTGGAAGAACATCGAGTCAGGTGTGTCTCTGAACCAGGAGAGAGTTCCTCTGCCGATTTTGATGAATGAGTCGGTCAGGTTCATGCTGCCTCTGACAGTCAAGGGCTATGGTGTTGCTGTTAGTGAGTCCTTGTGCCGTGCAAAGCACCGGCGGGAATCCCATGCTCCGCTGGCAGCCGAACAATTCCCAAAGCTTCACCTGTGACAACCGCCGTTCCCCGAGGGTTGAGCCCCCAGTTGCAGGTGGTTGACAGGACTTCCAGACGCGGCAGAAATCGGAGTCAGGCCTTGAGCAAGGACTGGTCAGGACACTGGCAGTGGAGAAGGCAGGCAGAAAGCAACGGAAAATCCATGGTCCGGCAGTGGTCAAGGCAGGCGGCAGGCAAAGAAGAATCCAAAATCAGGCAGTGGTCAAGGCAGGCGGCAGGCAAAGAGGAATCCAAAGTTAGCAAAGGTCAGGTCAGGCAATAGCAGAACAAGACAGGTCACGAAGACACACACCCTCTACCAAAGTAGAAGCCAAAGCAAGACCGTGCAGTGAAGCTGCTCTAGAAATAGCCCCCACCATCAGGGACAGAGCAGGATCAGCTGGTAGGAAGAGCCTCCCATTGGCTGACTAGTCGAAGCAGAAGGTGGAGCCGGATCAAACAGCAACAGCTGACAGAGCGAGCCTCTCATTGGCTGGCTAGCCGAAGGAGGAGGAGTTGGGTCCAATCCCGAAGAGTGGGAGGCGAAGCGACGATCTCGGCGGCCTGAGTGGCCAGGGGAATTCCCGGAGCGTCGGACCAGCCAAGATGGCTGACACTCCGCATAGCAGGAAAGGCAGAAGAGCAGGAAGGCAGAGGAGATCCCAGAGTGTCATGAACAGGCAGGAGACCGCCGGAGCACCTGACTCGCCAACATGGCCGGCGCTCCGCATCGCAGGAGCGTCCTCATCGAGGTGAGGAATGTGACATATGGTAGTGGTGTTGACTTGTGGGTAGTGGGTTTTGGGGGGGGCTCAGCACACAAGGTAAGGGAGCTATGTTTCTGGGAGCATTTTATGAAGTCCACTGCAGTGCCCCCTAGGGAGCCTGGTTGCTGTCCTGGCATGTCAGGGGGACCAGTGCATTACAAATGCTGGCTCCTCACACGCCCAAATGGCTTGCATTAGGACATTTTTGACATGGACGTCTTTGGTTTTGAAAATCGCCAAAAGTCAGAAACATCCATGTCTAGGGATGTCCAAATTTAAGGATTTGGACGTCTTTGATGGTATTTTCGAAACAAAAGATGGACGTCCATCTTGTTTCGAAAATACATGTTTTCCCGCCCCTGGATTTCACCGTTTTGCAAGGATGTCCAAATCCCAACTTGGACGTCCCTTTCGAAAATGCCCCTCCAAGTAATCAGGCTGACCCTTAATTGCCGTTGGCAGTGAGTTCCACCATTTAGCACATTAATATCTAAAGTTTGCGGAGTAAACTGACATAGCACACTCTCTTGCAATCTGGAAGTTGAAGTGTAAGGTAGTCCTTGAAAAACAATAAAACATAATTTAAAAATAATCCTGGCTTTAATGGCACTAGTGCAGCTTGTTTAATAATGGAGTGGCTCTATCAAAATGCGATACCTTGTGGACAAGTCTAGCTGCAGTATTTTGGGCCGTTTGCAGCCTTTTTAGGGCACCCTTCTTACATCCAGCATAGATGGAATTGCAGTAATCGAACTGAGTTAAAACCAAGGATTGAGCTAGCAGTCTAAAGGTGTCAGGCGAGAAATATGATTTTATTTATTTATTTTTATTTATTTGTTACATTTGTATCCCACATTTTCCCACCTATTTGCAGGCTCAATGTGGCTTACATAGAGGGGCATAATCGAACGCGAACGCGTATCTCCATGGGCATCTGTGTCCAAAAACGGGTACGTGAAGAAGCGGGACAGACCGTATTTTCGAAAAAATGGACGTTTTTCAGCTGGGCGTTTGTTTTTTTTAGCGATAATGAAAACTAAAAACGCCCAGCTCAAAAACGTCCTAATACGAGCCATTTGGTCATGGGAGGGGCCACGATTCGTAGTACACTCGCCCCCCTGACATGCCAGGACACCAACTGGACACCCTAGAGGTCAGTGCGGTGGACTTCAGACAACGCTCCCACATGCATAGCTCCCTTACCACGGGTGCTGAGCCCCCAATCCCTCAATCCCCCTCCCCCAAAACCCACTACCCAGAAATGTACAACACTACCATAGCTCTTAGGGGTGAAGGGGGCACCTACATGTGGGTACAGTGGGTTTTGGAGGCCTCCAATTTACCAGCACAAGTGTTACAGGTAGGGGGGATGGGCCTGGGTCCACCTGGCTGAAGTGCACTGCGGTACCCACTAAAAGTGCTCCAGGGACCTGCATACACGTAGGCCTCTAGGACTTGTTGCTGCTATATAACATTGGCACACCAGTTGACACCTGAAGACTAATCTCTCCGAAAACGTCCTTTATTGGAATAAGCACGCTTACTCACAGTTAACTGCAGATCAGAGGTTGTGCCCCACTGGCAACGAGTCTCCCTGGTACTGAAATGAGCAGTAGGTCAGAGCTGGCAGAATGCTGTACAATGCCCTCTTTCAGCCACATTCAAGGTAAGAACTAAGTTCTGTAACGTGGCTAACACGTGAAAGGGATCTAAAACTGGCTTACAAAAATGGCCACGACCTCATGGACTACCGGAAACAAAACAGGGCACACTCTGACCCAGTAAGCAGGGGGAAAAGCACCATGGGAGTAGAGCCTACCAACTACCAACATCGTGAGCATTTGCCACAAGCTAGTGGAATCACGGAGCCCAATACCCTACACCCACCACAATACATTGCTGATGTGACTCTGCAGTGTGCATAACAGAAAAGGTGTTACACTCACCCGAGAGCCACATCAGAACCAGGGAAAGGCTGTCAGAGGACAGAACACATTTTGCTGTCATGGAGGTGGGTACGGCATTTGAGGCTGGCATAGAGGCTGGAAAAAAAGTTTTTAAAGTGGGGTTTTTTTGGTGGGAGGGGGTTAGTGACCACTGGGGGAGTACGGGGAGGTCATCCCCGATTCCCTCCAGTGGTCATCTGGTCAGTTGGGGCACTTTTTTGGGACTTGTTCGTGAAAAAAAAGAGTCCACAAAAAGTGACCCAAAATCACGGTAAAAACGCCTTTTTTCGATTATCAGCTAAAGACGCCCATCTCTCCTCGGCCGATAACCACACCCCAGTTCCGCCTTCACCACACCTCCGACACGCCCCCGTCAACTTTACCCGTTTCCGCGACTAATTGCAGTTGGAAACGCCCAAAATCGACTTTCGAGTATACCAATTTGGGCGCCTACGGGAGAAAGACACCCATTTCCCGATTTGGGTCGCAATATAGGCGTTTTTCTCTTTCGATTATAAGCAGAATAGTATCGTAAAGGCGATTGCCAGTACGATGTGAACAAATACAGAGTGATTTTGTGGTACAGTACAGATCGTGTGTGACAAACACATTTGGGAATCGCGAGGGGGCAGAGTTAGGTTGAAGTCCAGTATGTGTTTTGGTTTTGTTCTGTTGTATGGTTAAGGTGTTTAAGTTGGATCGTTGTGGTATGCCTTTTTGAATAGGTGAGTCTTTAATAATTTCCGGAAGTTCAGGTGGTTGGTTGTTGTTTTCACGATATTTGGCAGTGCATTCCATATTTGTGTGCCTATATAGGAAAAGCTTGATGCATAGGTTGATTTGTATTTGAGTCCTTTGCAGCTTGGGTAGTGGAGATTTAGGTAATTTCGTGTTGATCTTGATGTGTTTCTTGTTGGTAGGACTATGAGGTCTGTCATACATCCCGGGGCATCTCTGTAGATGATTTTATGAATCAGGGTGCAGATTTTGAATGCAATGCGTTCTTCGATTGGCAGCCAGTGCAGTTTTTCTCGTAGGGGTTTCGCGCTTTCGAATCTCGTTTTTCCAAATACAAGCCTGGCAGCGGTGTTTTTTGAGCAGTTTGGAGTTTCTTAATGATTTGTTTTTTGCATCCCACCTATATTCCATTGCAGTAGTCTAGATGGCTTAGTACCATGGATTGTACCAAGTTGTGAAATATATCCCTCGGGAAAAAAGGTTTCACTCGTTTGAGTTTCCACATTGAGTGGAACATTTTCTTTGTTGTAGCTTTCACTTGGCTCTCTAGCATGCGATTTTGGTCAATTATAACTCCAAGAATTTTCAGGTTGTCTGAGATAGGGATGTTGTGATCTGGGGTGACTGTGTTGGTGGGTTTGTTCGTGTTGTATTGGGATGAGACAGTGTGTTTTTTCTGTGTTAAGTTTTAGTTGGAATGCATTCGCCCATGAGTTCATGATGTTTAGGCTGAGTTTGATTTCGTTGGTTATTTCTGTTAGATCCTTATTTTAAGGAATGTATATTGTGACATCATCTGCGTAAATGAACGGGTTAAGGCCTTGATTGGATAAGGACTTGGCTAGTGGGATGGATCATCATTAGGTTGAAAAGGAGCAGTGATAAAGATGATCCTTGGGGTACTCCACAGTCTGCTTTCCATGGTGATGATATGTTCGCGTTTGATTTCACTTGGTATGTTCTAATAGTTAGGAAACCCTTGATCCAGCTAAGTACACTTCCACCAATCCCAAAGTATTCTAGGATGCTTAGTAGTATGTTGTGGTTTACCATGTCGAACGCACTAGACATGTCAAATTGTAGGAGAAGGATGCTTTTGCCTATTACAATTTCTTGTTTGAATTTAGCTAAGAGAGTAGTCAGTACTATTTCGATGCTGTGGTTGGAATGAAATCCTGATTGTGATTCGTGTAGTATTGAGAATTTGTTTATGTAGTTGGTAAGTTGTTTGGTTACCATGCTTTCCATCAGTTTGACTGCTAGTGGGATGGATGCTACTGCGCAGTAGTTAGTGATGTTGTTTGTTTTTTTCTTGGTGTCTTTTGGTAACGGGGTGAGGAGGATGTTGCTGTTTTCTGTTGCCGTTTTCTTTAGGGAAGAGACCATGTTGAAGTATGTAGTTTATGTAGGATGTGAGGTCTGCTATGAAGTGGTGGGGGGCAGCTTTTATTAGGTAGCTGGGGCAGGTATCCAGTTTACAGTGCGTCTTGGAGAACCTATTAGTCGCTTGGTTCACTGCTTCAGTGGTGAGGAGAGCAAATCTCATCCAGTATCTATCCGCTGGGTAAACACCGGGGATTGGGTCCATACATTCGATGAAGTTTTCGGTGTCGATGATGTCTTGAGGTAGTATGTTGCATAGGTTTATAATTTTTTTCCAGGAAGTATTTGGCAAGTTTGTCTGCCGATGGGATATCTGTGGTGGTTGTGGTGACCGAGGTGGTGTCTAGTAGCTTGTTCACAATTTGGTATAATTTTTTCATGTCTTTGTATGCAGGTCCTATTTTGGTTTTGTAGTATAATCTTTTGGCTTGTCTTGTTGCATATTTGTATTTTTGGGGGGTTTGTTTCCATGCGTTGAGTGTTTGTACATCTTTTATTTTTTTCCATGCTCTTTCCAGTCTTCTGACTAGTGTTTTTAATTTTTTCAGCTCTTCGTTGAACCATGGTTTCGAGTTATGTCTACATATTGTTCTTGTTTGTAAGGGTGCAATTTGTCTAATATGTTTTTGCATCTTATATCTCAATCTGTAAGGTAGTTTGTAGTGTCTGTTTGAGTTGACCATTCGTTGTCATACATCTGTTGCCAGAATATTTCTGGGTCTATTTGGCCTCTTGTGCTGTAGGTTGTGTGTTCTTGGATTCGGTGTGAACCCTTTTTTCCGCCAGCTTCCAAAGAGACCTGAACGATTTTTTCAGTACTGAGGACACCTGAGGCTCAAACTTGAGGTGACTGTCAGTTAAAACAACCAGTACCCTGAGCGAAGTGTCTAGGGGTAGGACACGTTGTCAATGGTAAAATTATTATATATGGTACGGTTGAAGGGGTTGGTTACCACAAGAAATTTAGTCTTATCTCTATTTAAATTAAATTTAAATTCGGAAACCCAGGATTCCAACAAATCCAGACCAAGCCTAATCTTAGGGACAATTTCTGGAAGACCAGTCTTGAAAGGGGTATAGATTGTGATTTAATCTGCATAAATGAGTGCAGAACTCCACGGCCTACAGTCTTTCACCTAACGGAGCCATCATAACATTGAACAGGATTGAAGAAGGACCAGGATGGTGAGAGAAAACCTGACAACTTCAATTGATATGATCTAGATTTTAGGAAACTGCTGAACCATTGGTGAACCTTCCCACACAGCCTGAATTGGTCCAATAGGCCTAAAAGCAACTAGTGATCAACGAAATCAAAAGCACTTGATATATCAAATTGCATCACTAAAAACTTAAAGCCTTGACTGATTGCTTTCCTAAAATCAGATACTACTACTACTACTACTACTATTTAGCATTTCTATAGCGCTACAAGGCATACGCAGCGCTGCACAAACATAGAAGAAAGACAGTCCCTGCTCAAAGAGCTTACAATCTAATAGACAAAAAATAAATAAAGTAAGCAAATCAAATCAATTAATGTGAACGGGAAGGAAGAGAGGAGGGTAGGTGGAGGCGAGATACTAAGGTGGTCAAAACCGTCTCAGTACTATAATAAGGCCTAAAGCCTAACTGGGATTTGTGCAAGAGGGAGAAAGAGGAAAGGTGATTCATAAGTTGAATACCAATTATTCCCTCCATTATCTTAGTCAACAATGGGATAGAAGCGACAGGCCTGTAATTAGTATTCTCCGAGGACAAGCAGGCTGCTTGTTCTCACTGATGGGTGACGTCCACGGCAGCCCCTCCAATCGGAACACTTTACTAGCAACGGCCTTTGCTAGTCCTCATGCGCCGATGCGCACCGTGCATGCGCGGCCATCTTCTCGCCCGAACCGGCTCGTGTTCGTCAGTCTTCTTTTGTCCGCGCTCGAGACGGTCGTGTTTGCGCCGTTCGCGCCCCTTAAGTTGACCCTCGCGCGTCTTTGAGCTTTTCGCTTAGAAAAAAAAAAAAAGGATCTTGGAGAAAGACTTTTTCGGTCTTTTTTCCCCTTCCCTGTGTTTCCAGTTTTTGCTACGCTAAGTTTCCTTTCGTTTTCGGGGTAGGCCCTTTGAGGCCTCGGTTCGAGTTTTTCTCTCCCTCTTTTTGGTGCCTTTACCGCCATTATGAGTTTTGATTTCGCCGGCGTGATTTTTCCGCCCATTTCATCGAAGTCTTCCAGTGGCTTCAAGAAGTGCACCCAGTTCGCCCGGGTAATCTCGCTCACTGATAGGCACGCGTCGTGTCTTCAGTGTCTAGGGGCTGGGCACCGCCCGCAGGCCTGTAGTCTTTGCGCCCTTTTACAGAAAAGGACTCAGGTAGCGAGATTGGCCCAGTGGAACGTGTTGTTCTCGGGCTCTTCGTCGGCAACAGCACCGGGAGTATCGAGTGCATCGACGTCGACAGCTTCAAGACCTTCGACTGCATCGAGGCATCGACCCTCTGCATCGTCGGTACTGAGACATCGGAAGCCTGCGTCGGTGGTACCGGGACCTCCACTAGTGCTGATGTCGTCGGACGGTGGTGCTTCGACTGGAGTGCAGGTGATGGCTGTCCATTCCCCTGCTGGTGGCGGTGAGCCTTCGGGTGGGTCTCCCCCTACCCTGAGGGCTCCTGCGGTACAGCCCCCCCGAGACCGACCTTCTTCGGCCTCGGCCCCGAGGAAGCGACGGTTGGATTCTACGTCCTCCTCGTCGGTACCGGGAAATTCCAGTGACATGCTTCGTTTGAAAAAGTCAAAGAAGCATCGACACCGATCTCCTTCCCGCATCGGTACCGAGAGCTCTGGGTCGCCGAGGGAGTTGGTACCCAGTAGGCATTGGCACCGGGAGGACCGCTCACCCTCTGTTCAGGAGGTGTCGATGCGCTCCACCTTGGACAGCCCGGAACAGCCTCCACGCCCGGAACAGACTCTGACCTCGACGCCTGCATCGGCTTCTATGTCTTTCTCCACAGCCGCCCTGCTCGAGAGTCTCCGGGCCGTTCTTCCAGAGATCCTGGGAAAGCTGTTGCGCCCTTCCCCTCCGGTACCGGGGGTGCTTGCGCCACCGGTACCGTCGAGTAAGGCGCCGGCTGACCCCTTGCCCGGTGTGAGGTCTCCGACATCGGTGCCGCTTGCGGTACCGACTGCGGACGCCTCCCAGGAGGGCTCCCTGACAGCGTCGGCGGAGGGAACTTCGCCGGTGCTAGCGAGGGAGTCTACCTCTCGACGCTCCCACCGTGGCCGTGTTTCCACGGAGTCGAGCCGGGCACGGCTTCAGACACAGGTTCATGAACTTGTGTCTGATACCGATGGTGAGGCCTCGTGGGAGGAGGAGGAGGACATCAGGTATTTCTCTGACGAGGAGTCTGATGGCCTTCCTTCTGATCCCACTCCCTCCCCTGAAAGGCAGCTTTCTCCTCCCGAGAGTCTGTCTTTTGCGGCCTTTGTCCGGGAGATGTCTACGGCCATCCCCTTCCCGGTGGTTGTGGAGGACGAGCCCAGGGCTGAAATGTTTGAGCTCCTGGACTCTCCTTCTCCACCTAAGGAAGCGTCCACAGTACCCATGCATCATGTCCTAAAAAAGACATTGCTGGCGAACTGGACCAAGCCTCTAAGTAATCCCCACATTCCCAAGAAGATCGAGTCCCAGTACCGGATCCATGGGGACCCAGAGCTGATGCGCACTCAGTTGCCTCACGACTCTGGTGTTGTGGATCTGGCCCTAAAGAAGGCTAAGAGTTCTAGGGAGCATGCTTCGGCACCCCCTGGCAAGGACTCTAGAACCTTAGACTCCTTTGGGAGGAAGGCCTACCATTCTTCTATGCTCGTGGCGAAAATCCAGTCCATCTCTACACGAGCATATACATGCGGAACAATGTGCGGCAGTTGGCGGGCTTGGTGGACAAGCTCCCTCCTGAGCAAGCCAAGCCATTTCAGGAGGTGGTCAGGCAGCTGAAGGCGTGCAGAAAATTCCTGGCCAGAGGGGTATATGATACCTTTGATGTTGCGTTCAGGGCCGCTGCTCAAGGTGTGGTGATGCGCAGACTCTCATGGCTGCATGCCTCCGACCTGGAGAATATGATCCAGCAGCGGATTGCGGACTCTCCTTGCCGAGCGGACAGAAAGTCGAACAGGTTGTAGAGCAGCTCCACCAGCGGGATACCGCTTTCGACAAGTTCTTCCGCTGGCAGCCTTCAGCTTCTACCTCCACAGGTAGACGTTTTTATGGGGGAAGGAAGACTGTTCCCTACTCTTCTGGTAAGCGTAGGTACAATCCTCCTTCTCGACCGCCTGCGGCCCAGGCTAAGCCCCAGCGCGCTTGCTCTCGTCAGCAGCGTGCGCCTCAGAAAGGCCCCACGGCTCCCCAGCAAAAGCAGGGGGCGAGCTTTTGACTGGCTCCAGCAGAGCATAGCCGACATCAACGTGTCAGTGCCGGGCAACCTGCCAGTCGGGGGGAGGTTGAAAGTTTTTCACCAAAGGTGGCCTCTGATAACCTTCGACCGTTGGGTTCTTCAAATAGTCCGGCAAGGATACACCCTCAATTTGGCCTCCAAACCTCCAAATTGCCCACCGGGAGCTCAGTCTTACAGCTTCCAGCACAAGCAGGTACTTGCAGAGGAACTCTCCGCCCTTCTTCAGCGCCAATGCGTTCGAGCCTGTGCCATCCGGGCAAGAAGGGCTGGGATTCTATTCCAGGTACTTCCTTGTGGAAAAGAAAACAGGGGGGATGCGTCCCATCCTAGACCTAAGGGGCCCTGAACAAATATCTGGTCAAGGAAAAGTTCAGGATGCTTTCCCTGGGCACCCTTCTTCCCATGATTCAGGAAAACAACTGGCTATGCTCTCTGGACTTGAAGGACGCCTACACGCACATCCCGATACTGCCAGCTCACAGGCAGTATCTGCGATTTCATCTGGGCACACGTCACTTCCAGTATTGTGTGCTACCCTTTGGGCTCGCCTCTGCGCCCAGAGTGTTCATGAAGTGCTTGGCTGTAGTAGCAGCGGCGCTTCGCAGGCTGGGAGTGCACGTGTTCCCCTATCTCAACGATTGGCTGGTGAAGAACACATCCGAGGCAGGAGCTCTACAGTCCATGCAGATGACTATTCGCCTCCTGGAGCTACTGGGGTTTGTGATAAATTATCCAAAGTCCCATCTTCTCCCAGTACAGAGACTCGAATTCATAGGAGCTCTGCTGGATTCTCGGACGGCTCGTGCCTATCTCCCAGAGACGAGAGCCAACAACTTGTTGTCCCTCGTCTCGCAGGTGCGAGCATCCGAGCAGATCACAGCTCGGCAGATGTTGAGATTGCTGGGCCACATGGCCTCCACAGTTCATGTGACTCCCATGGCCCGCCTTCACATGCGATCTGCTCAATGGACCCTAGCTTCCCAGTGGTTTCAGGCTGCTGGGGATCTAGAAGACGTGATCCACCTGTCCACGAGTTTTCTCAAATCCCTGTATTGGTGGACGATTCGTTCCAATTTGACTCTGGGACGTCTTTTCCAAATTCCTCAGCCACAAAAAGTGCTGACTACGGATGCGTCTCTCCTGGGGTGGGGAGCTCATGTCGATGGGCTTCACACCCAGGGAAGCTGGTCCCTCCAGGAACGCGATCTGCAGATCAATCTCCTGGAGTTACGAGCGGTCTGGAACGCTCTGAAGGCTTTCAGAGATCGGTTGTTCCACCAAATTATCCAGGGCACCAGATCTCGCCCCCTGTGTCAGGAAGCCGTCAGCATGTGGCTTTGGGCTCGCCGTCACAGCATGGTGCTCCAAGCCACATACCTGGCAGGCGTAAACAACAGTCTGGCCGACAGACTGAGCAGGATTATGCAACCTCACGAGTGGTCGCTCAACTCCCGAGTAGTGCGACGGATTTTCCAGGTGTGGGGCACCCCCTTGGTAGATCTCTTTGCATCTCGAGCCAACCACAAGGTCCCTCAGTTCTGTTCCAGGCTTCAGGCCAACGGCAGACTGGCATCGGATGCCTTCCTCCTGGACTGGGGGGAAGGTCTGCTGTATGCTTATCCTCCCATACCTCTGGTGGGGAAGACTTTGTTGAAACTCAAGCAAGACCGAGGCACCATGATTCTGATTGCTCCGTTTTGGCCACGTCAGATCTGGTTCCCTCTTCTTCTGGAGTTGTCCTCCGAAGAACCGTGGAGATTGGAGTGTTTTCCGACCCTCATCACACAGGACGAAGGGGCGCTTCTGCATCCCAACCTCCAGTCTCTGGCTCTCACAGCCTGGATGTTGAGAGCGTAGACTTTGCCTCTTTGGGTCTGTCAGAGGGTGTCTCCCGCATCTTGCTTGCTTCCAGGAAAGATTCCACTAAGAGGAGTTACTTCTTTCTATGGAGGAGGTTTGCCGTCTGGTGTGACAGCAAGGCCCTAGATCCTCGCTCTTGTCCTACACAGACCCTGCTTGAATACCTTCTGCACTTGTCTGAGTCTGGTCTCAAGACCAACTCTGTAAGGGTTCACCTTAGCGCAATCAGTGCATACCATTACCGTGTAGAGTAGCCGATCTCAGGACAGCCTTTAGTTGTTCGCTTCATGAGAGGTTTGCTTTTGTCAAAGCCCCCCGTCAAACCTCCTACAGTGTCATGGGATCTCAATGTCGTTCTCACCAAGCTGATGAAACCTCCTTTTGAGCCACTGAACTCCTGCCATCTGAAGTACTTGACCTGGAAGGTCATTTTCTTGGTGGCAGTTACTTCAGCTAGTAGAGTCAGTGAGCTTCAGGCCCTGGTAGCCCAGGCCCCTTACACCAAATTTCATCATAACAGAGTAGTCTTCCGCACATACCCTAAGTTCTTGCCAAAGGTAGTGTCGGAGTTCCATCTGAACCAGTCAATTGTCTTGCCAACATTCTTTCCCCGTCCTCATTCCTGCCCTGCTGAACGTCAGCTGCACACATTGGACTGCAAAAGAGCATTGGCCTTCTATCTGGAGCGGACACAGCCCAACAGACAGTCCGCCCAATTGTTTGTTTCTTTTGATCCCAACAGGAGGGGAGTGGCTGTGGGGAAACGCACCATATCCAATTGGCTAGCAGATTGCATTTCCTTCACTTACGCCCAGGCTGGGCTGGCTCTTGAGGGTCATGTCACGGCTCATAATGTTAGAGCCATGGCAGCGTCAGTGGCCCACTTGAAGTCAGCCACTATTGAAGAGATCTGCAAAGCTGCGACGTGGTCTTCTGTCCACACATTCACATCTCATTACTGCCTGCAGCAGGATACCCGACGCGACAGTCGGTTCGGGCAGTCAGTGCTTCAGAATCTGTTCGGGGTTTAGAATCCAACTCCACACCCCTAGGCCCATGTTTATTCTGTTCCAGGCTACACTCTCAGTTAGTTGGATAAATTGTTAGGTCAATCTCAGTTATGTCCTCGCCGTTGCAAGGCCCAATTGACCATGTTTGTTGTTTTGAGTGAGCCTGGGGGCTAGGGATACCCCATCAGTGAGAACAAGCAGCCTGCTTGTCCTCGGAGAAAGCGAATGCTACATACCTGTAGAAGGTGTTCTCCGAGGACAGCAGGCTGATTGTTCTCACAAACCCGCCCGCCTCCCCTTTGGAGTTGTGTCTTCCCTTGTCTTGCTACATATGGGACTGACGAACACGAGCCGGTTCGGGCGGGAAGACGGCCGCGCATGCGCGGTGCGCATCGGCACGCGAGGACTAGCAAAGGCCTTTGCTAGTAAAGTGTTCCGATTGGAGGGGCTGCCGTGGACGTCACCCATCAGTGAGAACAATCAGCCTGCTGTCCTCGGAGAACACCTTCTACAGGTATGTAGCATTCGCTATGTCTCCCAATGATGCCGAGGTGCTCTTAGGGATCAGGGTAAGTATTATGGAACCTTTCCGCTGAGGAAAAGCACCCTGAGTCAGCATAAAGGAAATATGAGCATGAAGAAAGTCAATGAATCTTGTGAGGATTCAGAGAACTCAGATAAATGACCCAATAAAAGAAAGGGTTTTTAGCCTTCATAAGAAGGTTGCCTCATGATACACAGCTGAATTGCAAGTTTTAAAAATAATAGGGAAGAGACTGGAGTGATAATGGAGAAAAATAATAAAAGTAGAATTAGGTAAGCTGACCAACAGACAGCACATCAACTTCTAAATTCTAGTATTAAAAAAAAAAGCAAAAATCATATTTCTTTAATAGGCTAGCACAGGGAGAAAATCACTCTGTAACACTGCTTTGTTATACCAGAACTTTACTTCCAGTTTGTCATTTTGGTGTTGACATCCATAAATGTCCTCAAAAAATCTCTGACTTTTGCTGTAGGTCAAAAGAGTTCAATGAGAGAGCCAGAGCATACATGGCAATATCCTCTAGAGAATGCCCTAAAGATCCACCAGAATCTTGTTTGATGCAGTTTGCTCCCCTGAGCAAGAAAGGAGTAATGAGACCTTGGTCTTAAAACAAGTCTGCCTTTCCCTCCACTCCTTCTTGTGCTTACTTAAATGCAGGCAACACAGGAGTGTGGCTATCATTCATACTGACACTCTGTAATTGATGTGATCCTCTCCACTGAACATGCTAGAAGTCTTAGATACAGATTTTTTTATTAAAAGATTGTAAACCGCTTTGTTGAACTTATTGTATTCAAACAGTCTAGTACACCTTTTCTTCCACAACTTACTTATGCCCCTCTTAGCAGCTTGGAAGAGTTGATTGTGGAGAAAACAGGCCATTGTCCTAGCTGGTGATGTTAGGTGCTTTAACATGTACTCTCCGAAGTAAAATACAAAATTAAAAATTATGAAAGTATTTACTGGAGGCTTCTAGAGGCTTTTTCCTCTGAACAAGCACTTTATCTTTACAAATGATAAGATTGAAGAATAGTGCTGTTTTGTGACGCCATATACAGAAATCTTCCTACTTTGTTTTGGATATTGATTAACATGTATGTTGACACTCAGATCAGGCAGAAAGATAAGAGTTTCCTCTAACTAATGGAAGATCTGGGTTTCAGGCAACATATTGGGGCACCAACACATAAGGCAGTTTCTCCGAGGACAAGCAGGCTGCTTGTTCTCACTGATGGGTGACGTCCACGGCAGCCCCTCCAATCGGAACACTTTCTAGCAAAGTCCTTTGCTAGTCCTCGCGCGCCGATGCGCACCGCGCATGCGCGGCCGTCTTCCCGCCCGAACCGGCTCGTGCCGGCCAGTCTTCTTTTGTCCGCGCTCGGTACGGTCGTGTTTCGCCGTTCGCGCCCCAAAAAGTTGACCTCGCGTTCATCGACTTTGTTCTTAAAAAAAATAATAAATAAAGGTGTCGGGAGGAAGCCTCTTGGTTTTCTCCCTTCCCGTACTTCGAGTTTTTTGCCCCAGTAAGTTTTCTTTCGTCGTCGGGGTAGGCCCTATTTAGGCCTCGGTCGAAGTTTTTCTTCTCCCTATTTTTGTGGTACCATTTTCGCCATTTCGAGTTTTGATCTCGCCGGCGCGATTTTTCCGCCCATGACATCGAAGTCTTCCAGCGGCTTCAAGAAGTGCACCCAGTGCGCCCGGGTAATCTCGCTCACTGACAGGCACGCATCGTGTCTTCAGTGTCTGGGGGCTGGGCACCGCCCTCAGGCCTATAGTCTGTGTTCCCTTTTACAAAAGCGGACTCAGGTAGCGAGGTTAGCCCAGTGGAACATTTTGTTCTCGGGCTCTTCGTCGGCATCGGCACCGGGAGTATCGACTGCCTCGACGTCGTCGGCGCCCGGACCTTCATCCTCGCCCCCGATTGCATCGAGTGCATCGAGGCATCGGCCCTCTGCATCGGGGCGACATCGGAAGGCTGCGTCGGTGTCGGTGGTATGGAGACCTCCTCGTCTGCTGATGTCGTCGGACGGTGGTGCTTCGTCTGGAGTGCAGGTGAGGGCTGTCCATTCCCCTGCTGGTGGCGGTGAGCCTTCAGGGTGGGTCTCCCCCTACCCTGAGGGCTCCTGCGGTACAGCCCCCCCGAGACCGACCCTCTTCGGCCTCGGCCCCGAGGAAGAGACGGCTGGATTGTACTTCCTCCTCGTCGGTGCCGGGAAGCTCCGGTGACGTGCTTCGCTCCAAAAAATCGAAGAAGCATCGTCACCGGTCCCCTTCCCGTGTCGGCACCGAGAGCTCTGGGTCGCCGAGGGAGTCGGCACCCAGTAGGCATCGGCACCGGGAGGACCGCTCGCCCTCTGTTCAAGAGGTGTCGATGCGCTCCCCTTTTGACAGCCCGGAACAGCCTCCACGCCCGGAACAGGTTCTGACATCGACTCCTGCATCGGCTTTCATGTCTTTTTCTACAGCCGCTCTGCACGAGAGCCTCCGGGCCGTTCTCCCAGAGATCCTGGGGGAGCTGTTGCGCCCTTCCCCTCCGGTACCGAGGGTGCTTGCGCCACCGGTACCGTCGAGCGAGGCGCCGGCTGGCCCATTGTCCGGGGTGAGGTCTCCGACATTGGTGCCGCTTGCAGTACCGACTGCGGTAGCCTCCCAGGAAGGCTCTCCGACTACGTCGGCGGAGGGAGCTTCGCCGGTGCGGGCGAGGGAGTCTACCTCTCGACGCTCCCGCCGTGGCCGTGGTTCCACGGAGTCGAGCCTGGCACGGTTGCAGACACAGGTCCGTGAACTTGTGTCTGACACCGATGGTGAGGCCTCGTGGGAAGAGGAAGAAGACATCAGATATTTCTCTGACGAGGAGTCTGAGGGTCTTCCTTCCGATCCCACTCCCTCTCCTGAAAGACAGCTTTCTCCTCCTGAGAGTCTGTCTTTTGCTTCCTTTGTCCGGGAGATGTCTACGGCCATCCCCTTCCCGGTGGTTGTGGAGGACGAGCCCAGGGCTGAAACGTTTGAGCTCCTGGACTATCCTTCTCCACCTAAGGAAGCGTCCACAGTACCCATGCATCATGTCCTCAAAGAGACATTGCTGGCGAACTGGACCAAGCCTCTAAGTAATCCCCACATTCCCAAGAAGATCGAGTCCCAGTACCGGATCCATGGGGACCCAGAGCTGATGCACACTCAGTTGCCTCATGACTCTGGAGTTGTGGATTTGGCCCTAAAGAAGGCTAAGAGTTCTAGAGAACATGCTTCGGCGCCCCCGGGCAAGGACTCTAGAACCTTGGACTCCTTTGGGAGGAAGGCCTACCATTCTTCTATGCTCGTGGCCAAGATTCAGTCCTACCAGCTCTACACGAGCATACACATGCGGAACAATGTGCTGCAGTTGGCGGGCTTGGTGGACAAGCTCCCTCCTGAGCAAGCCAGGCCATTTCAGGAGGTGGTCAGGCAGCTGAAGGCGTGCTGAAAATTCCTGGCCAGAGGGGTGTATGACACCTTTGATGTTGCGTCCAGGGCCGCTGCTCAAGGTGTGGTGATGCGCAGACTCTCATGGCTGCGTGCCTCCGACCTGGAGAATAGAATCCAGCAGCGGATTGCGGACTCGCCTTGCCGTGCGGATAATATTTTTGGAGAAAAAGTCGAACAGGTGGTAGAGCAGCTCCACCAGCGGGACAAGTTCTCCCGCCGGCAGCCTTCAGCCTCTACCTCTACAGGTAGAAGCTTTTTCGGGGGAAGGAAGACTGTTCCCTACTCTTCTGGCAAGCGTAGGTACAATCCTCCTTCTCGACAGCCTGCGGCCCAGGCTAAGCCCCAGCGCGCGCGCTCTCGTCAGCAGCATGCGACTCAGCAAGGCCCCGCGGCTCCCCAGCAAAAGCAAGGGGCGAGCTTTTGACTGGCTCCAGCAGAGCATAGCTGACATCCAAGTGTCAGTGCCGGGCGACCTGCCAGTCGGAGGGAGGTTGAAAGCTTTTCACCAAAGGTGGCCTCTCATAACCTCCGATCAGTGGGTTCTCCAAATAGTCCGGCAAGGATACACTCTCAATTTGGCCTCAAAACCTCCAAATTGTCCACCGGGAGCTCAGTCTTACAGCTTCCAGCACAAGCAGGTACTTGCAGAGGAACTCTCCGCCCTTCTCAGCGCCAATGCGGTCGAGCCCGTGCCATCCGGGCAAGAAGGGCTGGGATTCTATTCCAGGTACTTCCTTGTGGAAAAGAAAACAGGGGGGATGCGTCCCATCCTAGACCGAAGGGCCCTGAACAAATATCTGGTCAAGGAAAAGTTCAGGATGCTTTCCCTGGGCACCCTTCTCCCCATGATTCAGGAAAACGATTGGCTATGCTCTCTGGACTTGAAGGACGCCTACACGCACATCCCGATACTGCCAGCTCACAGACAGTATCTGCGATTTCGGCTGGGCACACGTCACTTCCAGTACTGTGTGCTACCCTTTGGGCTCGCCTCTGCGCCCAGAGTGTTCACCAAGTGCTTGGCTGTAGTAGCAGCGGCACTTTGCAGACTGGGCGTACACGTGTTCCCATATCTCGACGATTGGCTGGTGAAGAACACATCCGAGGCAGGAGCCCTGCAGTCCATGCAGATGACTATTCGCCTCCTGGAGCTACTGGGGTTTGTGATAAATTACCCAAAGTCCCATCTTCTCCCAGTGCAGAAACTCGAATTCATAGGAGCTCTGCTGGATTCTCGGACGGCTCGCGCCTATCTCCCAGAGGTGAGAGCCAACAACTTGTTGTCCCTCGTCTCGCGGGTGCGAACGTCCCAGCAGATCACAGCTCGGCAGATGTTGAGATTGCTGGGCCACATGGCCTCCACAGTTCATGTGACTCCCATGGCCCGCCTTCACATGAGATCTGCTCAATGGACCCTAGCTTCCCAGTGGTTTCAGGCTGCTGGGGATCTAGAAGACGTGATCCACCTGTCCACGAGTTTTCTCGAATCCCTGTATTGGTGGACAATTTGGTCCAATTTGACTCTGGGACGTCCTTTCCAAATTCCTCAGCCACAAAGTGCTGACCACGGATGCGTCTCTCCTGGGATGGGGAGCTCATGTCGATGGGCTTCACACCCAAGGAAGCTGGTCCCTCCAGGAACGCGATCTGCAGATCAATCTTCTGGAGTTACGAGCGATCTGGAACGCTCTGAAGGCTTTCAGAGATCGGCTGTCCCACCAAATTATCCAAATTCAGACAGACAACCAGGTTGCCATGTACTACGTCAACAAGCAGGGGGGCACCGGATCTCGCCCCCTGTGTCAGGAAGCCGTCAGCATGTGGCTCTGGGCTCACCGTCACGGCATGGTGCTCCAAGCCACATATCTGGCAGGCGTAAACAACAGTCTGGCCGACAGGTTGAGCAGGATTATGCAACCTCAAGAGTGGTCGCTCAATTCCCGTGTAGTGCGACAGATCTTCCAGGTGTGGGGCACCCCCTTGGTAGACCTCTTCGCATCTCGAGCCAACCACAAGGTCCCTCAGTTCTGTTCCAGGCTTCAGGCCCACGGCAGACTGCCATCGGATGCCTTCCTCCTGGACTGGGGGGAGGGTCTGCTGTATGCTTATCCTCCTATACCTCTGGTGGGGAAGACTTTGTTGAAACTCAAGCAAGACCGAGGCACCATGATTCTGATTGCTCCTTTTTGGCCGCGTCAGATCTGGTTCCCTCTTCTTCTGGAGTTGTCCTCCGAAGAACCGTGGAGATTGGAGTGTTTTCCGACCCTCATCACGCAGGACGAAGGGGCGCTTCTGCATCCCAACCTCCGGTCCCTGGCTCTCACGGCCTGGATGTTGAGAGCGTAGACTTTGCCTCTTTGGGTCTGTCAGAGGGTGTCTCCCGTATCTTGCTTGCGTCCAGGAAAGATTCCACTAAGAGGAGTTACTTCTTTCTATGGAGGAGGTTTGCCGTCTGGTGTGACAGCAAGGCCCTAGATCCTTGTCCTACACAGACCCTTCTTGAATACCTTCTGCACTTGTCTGAGTCCGGTCTCAAGACCAACTCTGTAAGGGTTCACCTTAGTGCAATCAGTGCATACCATTACCGTGTGGAAGGTAAGCCAATCTCAGGACAGCCTTTAGTTGTTCGCTTCATGAGAGGTTTGCTTTTGTCAAAGCCCCCTGTCAAACCTCCTACAGTGTCATGGGATCTCAATGTCGTTCTCACCAAGCTGATGAAACCTCCTTTTGCCACTGGATTCCTGCCATCTGAAGTACTTGACCTGGAAGGTCATTTTCTTGGTGGCAGTTACTTCAGCTCGTAGAGTCAGTGAGCTTCAGGCCCTGGTAGCCCAGGCCCCTTACACCAAATTTCATCACAACAGAGTAGTCCTCCGCACTCACCCTAAGTTCTTGCCAAAGGTTGTGTCGGAGTTCCATCTGAACCAGTCAATTGTCTTGCCAACATTCTTTCCCCATCCTCATTCCTGCCCTGCTGAACGTCAGCTGCACACATTGGACTGCAAAAGAGCATTGGCCTTCTATCTGGAGCGGACACAGCCCAACAGACAGTCCACCCAATTGTTTGTTTCTTTTGATCCCAACAGGAGGGGAGTGGCTGTGGGAAAACGCACCATATCCAATTGGCTAGCAGATTGCATTTCCTTCACTTACGCCCAGGCTGGGCTGGCTCTTGAGGGTCATGTGACGGCTCATAATGTTAGAGCCATGGCAGCGTCGGTAGCCCACTTGAAGTCAGCCACTATTGAAGAGATTTGCAAAGCTGCGACGTGGTCATCTGTCCACACATTCACATCTCATTACTGCCTGCAGCAGGATACCCGACGCGACAGTCGGTTCGGGCAGTCAGTGCTTCAGAATCTGTTCGGGGTTTAGAATCCAACTCCACACCCCTAGGCCCATGTTTGTTCTGTTCCAGGCTGCACTCTCAGTTAGTTGATAAATTTTTTTAGGTCAATCTCAGTTATGTCCTCGCCGTTGCGAGGCCCAATTGACCATGGTTGTTGTTTTGAGTGAGCCTGGGGGCTAGGGATACCCCATCAGTGAGAACAAGCAGCCTGCTTGTCCTCGGAGAAAGCGAATGCTACATACCTGTAGAAGGTATTCTCCGAGGACAGCAGGCTGATTGTTCTCACAAACCCGCCCGCCTCCCTTTTGGAGTTGTGTCTTCCCTTCTCTTTGTCTTGCTACATATGAGACTGGCCAGCACGAGCCGGTTCGGGCGGGAAGACGGCCGCGCATGCGCGGTGCGCATCGGCGCGCGAGGACTAGCAAAGGACTTTGCTAGAAAGTGTTCCGATTGGAGGGGCAGCCGTGGACGTCACCCATCAGTGAGAACAATCAGCCTGCTGTCCTCGGAGAATACCTTCTACAGGTATGTAGCATTCGCTTTGCATTCGCAATCTAATTTTTCTCTCAGCAGGAGTAACTCTCTCTACTAATAATATTTCCTATATTGCTTTTTCTTGTATCATTATCTTCTTTTTTTGACTTGATCTTAACCCTTATTTGTGTACCAGGTCTATTTGGATCCCGAATGTATAAGAGCAAGAAAACTCACAGACTCACAAATGACAGACAAACAGCAATTATAAAAGTAATACAGTCGTTTATTGGCAGATTAACTATACATCACCAAGCCCGGCTTCATTCTAGGCCAACTTCAGCTGGGGAGTCCCTTTCAGCGATTTCCTATAATATTTTGCTTGGGAACAAACCTCACGCGCGTTCGCGGTCAACTCCACTGAATAGGGGACTCTCAGGTATTTTTATAATCCATTTCTAAACAGCACATGACTCATAGTCAGGGCCCTTGACTTCTCATGTGATGCTCCTTCTTTGTAACTTTCCAGTCCCCATCCTGTATTTTCCAGTCCCCAACTGTCATTAACCACAGTAGAAGCTGCATTCTGTTTTTCTCTGTCTTTTGGAAAGGTGCTGACCTCCAGAGTCTCTGCAAGAACTGGGTTAAGCTATATAATTACTGCTTTTAGATAGAGGTCACCTACAGGTCATATTCCACACTGATCCTACCTTCAGCCTCCACACATTCCATCCATGGATCAGTAGGGAATCTGTACATCAGAGCTGACCTCACAGAATGAGTAGTACGTTTAAAATACAACATGTGAGTATACAATTCCATGTGGTAAGAAGAACTAGCACAATAATTACAACCAAGATAGGATGAAAAATATTTGTTCAGTAAACTTATGGGAGGACTGTCCCGCTGCTCTGAACTGATCAGACATTATCAAGATTTTTAGCTCATGCTGCAGTATTGATTGATTAACAGTGTCTAAATACTGTAGCATCAGGGGAACATTTACTTCTTTCTTCAGTGGGGTTAAATCAATAAACGAGAAAGGGTTCTGTGTCAATTCCAAATAATCATACATCTGCTCATGCTTTTGGTGAGTAATAATAATCAACACGCTAATCCCAATACACACCATCCTCCCACTCCCTACCTCTTCTATCCTCCTTCCTTACCCATCTTACCTATCTGCATCTTACCTATCCACATCTTACGAACACAGCTTTATTTACTATATTACAACTGTATCCGTTCTATATTACTTTGTTAACCTGATATACTATGTAAGCCGCATTGAACCTGCTAATGAGTGGGAAAGCACGGGGTACAAGTGTTACAAATAAATAAATATTGTAAAGTATGTATGTTTGATTTTCAAAAGCTAGCATGGATACATTGTTAAAGCAGTGACTTATAGGTGGGTAACATGTAACATTCTCCAAGGACAAGCAGGCTGAATGATTCTGACAAGTGGGTCGACAATCCACATCGGCCCGGGAACCGGCATATCGCATAGCAAAAAAGAAAAAAATTTGCTAGAGCCTTCTGGTGCGTGTTCCGCACTGCGCATGCGCAGAGTGTTTTTCCGCCCGTCGCACAACCGCACTCCTCAGTTATTCTTTTTCCACGTGAGGAGTGGTAGTTTTTTCTGTGGCTCCTCTTTTGCCCAGGAAAGAGCCTTTGTAGTGTTTTTTTGCGATTTTTTGCCTCTTTTTTGTCTTTTCTTTTATTTGTCTTGTTAAAAAAATAAAAGAATTCCTTTATTTTCTTAGTGTTTGTCCCGTGTTTAAGTTTCCTTTCTTTTTAGTCACGGCCGCCCTTAGACCTGCTTGGCCGGGTCTCTCCCTTTTTTCTTTTTGTGCTATTTTCTTTCAGCACAATCGCGTTCTTTGATTTAGCCAGAGTGGTCTTCCCTTCCATGTCATCGAAGACTCCCAGTGGCTTCAAATGCTGTACTCAGTGCAACCGGACCATCTCAGGCACAGATACTCATTCTTGGAGTATCCAGTGCCTTGGGCCCGACCATAGCCTGGCAAGTTGTACCCTCTGCCTTCGTATGAAGAGGAGGATACAGATTGCCCAAGAGGCACAGAGAGAAAAACTTTGTGGAGCCCGGTCCAGTCCTTTGACGTTGGCATCGACATTGAGGTCGGCAGAGTCAAGGGAGGCATCGACGGGAGTGGAGGTAGGGATGGCTGCTCAGAGACCTCGACACACTGGAAGCAGTGAGGCATCGAGTGGGTCTCCACCTGTCTCGAGGCCTCCTGCTGTGCAGGCCCCCTGGGATGGACCGTCATTGGACTCGACCCCGAGGCATCATGAGGATTCCCTGTCGTTATCCTTGGCACCGAGGAGTCTCTGTGAGGTGCATCGCGTGAAGGCCAAGAAGCACCGACACCGATCACCTTCGACACACAGTGCCGGGAAGCGTCAGCACTGGAAGGAGCGCTCTCCCTCCATTCAAGAAGTGCTGGCATGCACGTCTCCCAGCAGCCGAGATCCTGCTCCTGCTTCCCAAGCGGTTAGGCAACCTGAGCTCACACCAGCCCGACAGCCTATAGAGATGCAGCTTTCGACAAGTGACTCCAGGCCTTGCTCCCAGAGCTTTTGGAGGCCTTTATGTAGTGAAGTGCATCGGGGGTGCCTGCGCCTACCATGCCTTCTCCTGCAGCCCTGCCTGGCCCCCAGCCCGCGGTGTGGCCTCCGACACTGGCTCCGCTTGCGGTTCTGGTATTGACTGCCACCCAGGCTGGTTCTCCTTCGACATCAGTGGAGGAAGCTTCACCGGAGTCCAAGCATGAACCAGCCCCTCGATGCCATTCTCGAGGTGTTACATCTGTGCTCACCTCGCCCTCTGGTGGCCAGAACCGGTGGCTGCTGTGGACCGTCACCCATTCCAGATTTCAGCGCAGTCCGGTCCGGATCTTCCAGGCTGCCAGGTTTGCTTGTGCTGTTTGAGCCTGCACAGCACCCGTAGCTGCCTGGTGATTGCAGCAGCTGAGTTCCAACTGCTTCTGGGCTTATCAGCCATCTTGGAACATTTCTGCTTGCCTTTGCATTGCGTCTAAGGTCCCAGGTATGTTGGTGCTTGTTGCACTCCTGCCTTGTTTGGTTTCTTGTCCTGGTTCCTTGCCTGATTCTGCTGTCTGCCCAGACTCTGCTTGTTCCCTGGTTTATGTTACTGATTTGCTGCCTGCCCTGAACTCTGCTTGTTTCCTGGTTTATGCTACTGATTTGCTGCCTGTCCTGAATCCTACGTGTATCCTGGTTTATGCTACTGTCTGCTGCCTGCCTTGACCCAGCTTGAACCCTGGTTTATTCTACTGTCAGAGATGTGCCCTGTCTCTAGTGTGGGGTGGTTTTGCCTGCCACTGCCGCTCCTCGGCAGTGGCCCAAGGGCTCACAAACCCTAGGTTCCAGCTTGTAAACGTGACAGAATGCAAAGGCCATGAGCTCGGCAAGATCACCCGACCTGCTGGGCCTGCAGCCTAGAACTTCTGCTCCTGTTTCCTTTGTGAAGTCTGGTTCTGACCTTATTGTTGTTTTTGACCATTTCATGACACTGGAGGAATAGCGTAGAGAACGTTTGTCTGATCCACGTGTGAGGAAGCTGCATGAAGCTTCAGCGGAGAGGAAGCGTGTTCGGCGGCTTGGGCACCGGACACTTCGAACCAAGCCTCCGATTTCAGTCCAAGTGACGCTTCCAGTCAAGCCGCTGAGTCCTGTTCAAGTGGTGCTTCTGGCTGAGCCTCCAGTCCCAGCTCAAGTGGCACGTCCAGTTAAGTCTCTGAGTCCGGTCCGAGGGACGCTTCTGACCGAGCCTCCAATGCCAATTCAGGTGGCTCTGCTAGCCAAGCCGCTGCCAAATTCCAATGCCAGTCGAGATGCTGAGTCCGCTCCGAGTTTGAGTTCCAGCCAAGATGATGCTGCGTCCACGCTGAGTCCCAGTTCCAGCCAAGCTGCTGAGTCCACGCTGAGTTTCAGTTCCAGCTAAGCTGCTGAGTCCATGCTGAGTTCCCATTCCAGCCAAGCGGCTGAGCCCACGCTGAGTTCCAGTTCCAGTCAAGCTGCTGAGTCTACGCTGAGCTACGGTTCCAGCCCAGCTGCTGAGTCCATGCTGAGTTACAGTGCCAGCCAAGCTGTTGAGTCCATGCTGAGTTCCAGTTCCAGTCAAGCTGCTGAGTCCGAGCCGAGTTCCAGTTCCAGCCTAGTTGCTGAGTCCATGAGGAGTTCCAGTTCCAGCCCAGATGCTGAATCCAAGCTGAGTTTCCGCTCCAGCCGAGATGCGGAGTCCGAGCCGAGTTCCAGCTCCAGCCAAGAGGCGAAGTCCAGTCCTAATGCTAGTCCGGGTTTCAGTCTTGAGCCTTGTTCAAGCTCCAGCCAAGCTACCCCTGGTCATGTTTTGCGACTCCTCCGTAGATTTCACCATTGCTACCTGTGGAGACCTGAATTCCCTGTGGAAGTCGGGGGGGGCCTTGAGGGGGAGATACTGTTACATCTGTGCTCACCTCGCCCTCTGGTGGCCATAACCAGTGGCTGCTGTGGACCGTCACCCGTTCCAGATTCCAGCCCAGTCCGGTACGGATCTTCCAGGCTGCCAGGTTTGCTTGTGCTGTTTGAGCCTGCACAGCACCTGTAGCTGCCTGGTGATTGCAGCAGCTGAGTTCCAACTGCTTCTGGGCTTATCAGCCATCTTGGAACATTTCTGCTTGCCTTTGCATTGCATCTAAGGTCCCAGGTATGTTGGTGCTTGTTGCACTCCTGCCTTGTTTGGTTTCTTGTCCTGGTTTCTTGCCTGATTCTGCTGTCTGCCCAGACTCTGCTTGTTCCCTGGTTTATGTTACTGATTTGCTGCCTGCCCTGAACTCTGCTTGTTTCCTGGTTTATGCTACTGATTTGCTGCCTGTCCTGAATCCTACGTGTATCCTGGTTTATGCTACTGTCTGCTGCCTGCCTTGACCCAGCTTGAACCCTGGTTTATTCTACTGTCGGAGATCTGCCCTGTCTCTAGTGTGGGGTGGTTTTGCCTGCCACTGCTGCTCCTCGGCAGTGGCCCAAGGGCTCACAAACCCTAGGTTCCAGCTTGTAAACATGACACGAGGCCATGGGTCTTCAAACTCGAGGCGGGCCAGTCTCAGGCATCCCTGAGGGAAGTGCTGTTCGACACCGAGGAGGAGCGTTCTTGGGAGTCTGAAGAGTATCCCAGGTACTTTTCCTCCGATGAATCCTTTAGGATTCCTTCAGAACCTTCCCCTCCACCTAAGAGAAGGCTATCACTACCTGAGATTTTCTCTTTCACCTTGTTTGTGCGGGAAATGGCTGAGGTCATACCCTTCCCAGTAGAAGTGGAGGATGAGCCTAGGGCTAAGATGCTCAAGGTCCTGGACTACACCTCTCCACCTAAGGAAGCAGTTACAGCCCCCATGCATGAGGTACTCAAGGAAGTCTAATACATGGAAAAAAGGCTCTAGCCCTGACAGTTGTAAACAGCACTAATGTTGTATACGGACACCTCTGTAAGGAGAAAAGCCCTCAGAAACCAAAGCTACTATGTCTTTTGGTTTTAAACACTGTTACATGAATGTTCAATCATAGGGCATAAAAACTCCTAAGTGTCTCAGTTATATTGTTTCATGAGCAATGCTGAGTGTATCTCAGTAATTCTTCTGCTCTAAGGTCGTTTAGGCTCTATGTGTCTCTTCCCTTTGGTAAATAAGGAAGTGATAGAAATTGCACTTAGCTTAAAGCGCCAGCAGCTGATTCTAAATTCGACGGTGCCACCGTTTCACACATCCAAGACTTCGTCAGGAACTGGTGCTGGTGTCTGTGCCTATCTGTGAAAGAAACAAAATGAGTCTAAACTGAAAGAAAATTTTTAGTGGATTGTACAAGCTGTGCCTGCAACCCTGGATCAACTTGTTTTTAGTCACGGAAGTGTAATCTCAAAATGGCGTCAGCAACATCACACGCCATCGCTGATCATTTATATAGGCTTCTTCTTGCAAAATTCTTTTAAAGGTACACATGCTTCTAATGGTAAACAAACAATGAACACATCAATAATAAATGTGCCAATCAATCGAGCTGTTAAGTCCCCAAGGTTCAAGAGATTTAAGATCAAAGATCCTTCTAGCTTCTTTTCTCTGCAAGATTAACTTTCTGTTGCCTCCTCTGCTTAATGGTTCCACTTTATCGATAGCACAGCATTTCAGATCTTCAAACATATGCTTCATTTTTAAACAGTGCTCAACTAGTGGCTATTTAACAGCTTGTCTTTTAATGTTAGATTTATGCTCCAATAATTTAACTTTCAGGGGACGTGTAGTCATTCCAATATATACTTTTAAACATGGACAAGTGATGGAATAGATCACATGGTCAGATAAGCAGTTGGTAAATTGCTTCAGTGTGTATTTAGTATCAGTAACTTTGTTATAAAAAATTTTAGATTGTACTGTTCGAGGGCATATTGAACACATGCCACATTTGTAATGTCCTATTGTGGCTTTTTGTTTCTTTTTGCTCGCTGTATCAACCTTCGCAGGGCTTAATAAATCTTTCAAATTATTGTCTCTAGAAAAGGCTATGTGTAACGTTGTGTCTTGAAGGGCAGAATTTGATTGCAGAATCTCCCATCTATTTCTGATGACAAGTGCAGTCATAGGGCTGAATTCATTGTATTTCATAACCATGGTAAGGATATTCTCGTCTTGTTCCCTTGTAATTGATTTATGCAAGGGCAAATCTCTGTGGTTGAATTTAGCCCTTTTGTAGGCTAACTTCAAGACATGCTGAGAATAACCTCTGTCTTTCAGATCTGACATTAGATTCTTTGCCTGTGTCTTAAAACTAGATGTCTCTTGACATATCCTCCTTAGTCTGAGCATTTGCGAGAATGTAAGATTTTTCTTCAATGCAGGCGGCTTTTCTCCTTACAGAGGTGTCCGTATACAACATTAGTGCTGTTTACAACTGTCAGGGTTAGAGCCTTTTTTCCATGTACTCAAGGTAGTCCTCATGCGAAACTGGGCGTCCCCGCTATCTGTCCCTTTGGTCCCCAAGAAAATTGACACCCAGTATCGGATCCACAAGGAATCTGGGTTGGCGAGGTCTCAGTTACCCCACAACTCCATGGTGGTGGATGCCACTCTCAAGAGAGCCAAGAGTACTAGGGACTATGCTTCGGCTCCCCCAGGCACAGAAGCTAGGACCTTGGACTCTTTTGGGAGGAAAATATATCAGACTGCGATGCTCATTGCCCGTATTCAATCATACCATCTCTTCACGAGTGTCTACTTGCGGAACTCGGTGAGGCAGCTGTCTGGCTTGGTCGATGCACTCCCACCGGAGCACACCAATGGCCAGGGGCACTTACGGCACTTTTAACATGGCATCCAGAATCTGCCCAGGGTATAGCGATGCACAGACTCTCATGACTGCACGTCTCTGACCTGGACCATTCGGTTCAGCAGAGGATGGCGGATGCCCCATGCCAGGGGGGATAATCTTTTCGGAGAGAAGGTAGAAGAACTGGTTGACTAGATCATGAAGTATACCCATGCTATGTCTTCTCTCTCCCACTGGGCTACTCCTGAGAAAGCTTGCTGGCAGGTATCACATGATGTGATGTCCTTTGGTCAACTTGCTGTTCATCGAGGAGAGCTCTCATCACAGCCTACCACACTGTATCAGAACATATCTTTAGTCAGAGACTCCAAAAGCCATTCGAAACAGATGAATTTTTAGCAGCTGCTTAAACATAGCAGTCCCCTTTATTTGTTGAATTGGGCACTGAATACGTGTCCAATTCCCTAGGTCCTGCAACAGAAAAAGCACACTGCTTTGTTTCTTCAAAATGAATTTGTTTCAGAGAGGAATTTTATATGCCTAGAAATATATTGGCTGAATTTACAGTATATATATATAAAACCTTTTTGTTTACACCAGGTTTGGAGCCAAGTGTTGAGGTTGGTTGTACATTACAGTCTCTCATATTCCTTGCCATGTCAAGAATCAGCTGGTTCCATCCCAGATTCTGGAATACCTTGGTGTCTGCTTCAACACAACTCAGGGGGCGACCTTCCCTACCCTGGAGCAAATGGACAAACTTTGTATCCAGAAGAGGCAGTTTTGTGCTTAATGGGTACTGAGAGTATGAGATTATCTGCAGCTCCTTGGCAGAATTGCAGCGATACTGCAAGTGGTTCCATGGGTAAGAGCACACATGAGACATCTCCAGTGGGCCCTATTTTTGCGTTGGTTCATCAGGTCTCAGCAATTTGACATCCTGGCCCTCAAGAAACAGTTGGCTTGGTGGGAAGTTCCGACTTATCTTCTGAAGAATATCATTCTGGATTCCCTGGCTTAAGTGATGATAACCACTGATTCAAGCCTCAGAAGCTAGAGGGAACATTGCCTTGGACAAGTCACCCAGGAGCACTGGTTGGCCCAAGAGACTATGTAATCCATCAGTTTCTGGAAGCGAGGGTCATCCATTTAGCTTTACAGCACTTCCTCCCATTAAAGTAGGGGAGAGTGGTGTGGGTGATATTTTCAGCAATGTCACGGCTTTTGCTTATGTCAGCAAGCAAGGTGACACCAAAAGTACTTGTTAGTCTGGATGTGAGTCCTTGGGCCCCGGCCGAGGCCTAGTATAGGGGTTAGGCTAAAGCCGAGGGTGGGCTGAGCAGGCACTACCTCAGCTACCAAGCCCTGTACACACACACGCAGCAACCAACTTGCACCTCAGAAAAGGGAAGATAGGGCAATCAGGCGGGCCTCATGGCCTATCTGGAACCAATTCACTCAGAATTCAAGCATGCAGGCCTCACGGCCTAACTGGAACCGACTCATACTTAGGGAGGGGATAAAGAGACTAAACAAGAGGTCCCCCATGGGGACTGGAGCACCAGCAACACCCTCAGTGCTGGTAATCAAGGAGAAAGGGAAGCATACACAGGTACACGTCAAGCCATAGCCCACCACACACAAAAAAAGTGAGGGACTGTAGTATAAGATACTGTAGGCAGAGACCCTCAGCAAACAGGGAAGGGAAAAGTCCGCAAAACGGAGTGCGGAGCCTAACACACACACCAGCACAGAAAGGGACAGTGCTCTGTAATACAGGAGGTGGTACAGCAAAGAAAGGACTGAAACAGTCACAAAGGGAAGACTGCAGTAAACAGGTAACTGCCAGAAGCAGAGAAGCTCTGCAGACAGCAAGCTCAGCACACAGACAGCAACCAGAGGCAGGGAACACTGCAGACAACTGATTATTAATCGGGAGTACAATGAACAAACAACCCCCACGGAGAGAAACAAAGGGCAGTACCTGCCAAGCAGAAAACAAACATGGCACGAAGGGAACTCTGAAGGAAGGGAAGCAAAACAAACGAACTGGAACAGAACAAGGAGGAACTCACCACACAGCACCAGAGCAAACAGAGAAACCCAGGTGTAATGAGAGAGGTAATTAGACACATTCAGGCAGCAGCTGGCAGACAGAGACAGAGCAATAGAAAACTGCAAGCCAGGAAAGGAGTAACAACTCCACACAAGCACAGAGCTAATAGCTCAGACAGAGCAAAGGTAAGGCTTCAGCAGAATTGGAGAAAACGCGAAAGCAGGGGTTGACGGGAGAGGTGAGCTTAAGTAGATCAGACTGACATCAGCTCAGCCCCTGACGGACGAATCAGGAGTGGTTCCAAGCATTCCCCTGTCTGACTAGCAGAATTCTGACAGAATCATAACAGTACTGCTGTAGCAAGAGAAATCAACTGGCTATGCAGCTGGGTGGAACCAATATACCAGCAATTCTGGCATCCCATTTGGTGAGGCTGCAAAGTATTTATATGGACTTTCTCAGCAGGCAGCTGCTGGACCAAGGATAATGGGAACTGGGTTCATCAGCCTTTCAGCTTCTAGTGAACCATTGGAGGCCTCCTCATTTTGACCTGATGATGACCCAGCATAATGCAAAAATGTCCTGGTTTCTTCAGCTGCAGGAAGGAGTTGGGGTCAGTGGTGAAAGGTGTGCTTGTACAGACTTGGCCCAGGCAGAAGCCCGTTTATGTCTTTCTCCCGTGGCCATTGATAGGTTGAGTCCTTTGGAATGTGGCAAGGCATTTGTTTCTTGTCATCCTGGTGGCTCTAGATTGGCTGTGCCATCCATGTATGCAGATTTAATATGACTGCTAGAGGGTACCCCATTTCCACTTCTGAAAGGCTAGGTCTTCTATGCCATAGCCCAGTGTTAATGTCAGCAAGCAAGGTTTCTGTTGGCTTATAGGTTGTTCCTTGAGAGGTAACATCTGAAAAACAAGGATTACTTTACATTGGTTATAGCCACTATGCTTAAGCCCATTGATGGACTACCTCCTTGACAAATGTCCATGTTTGGAAACTTTTTGAGCACTAGTGTATAAATTGCAATGTGTCACCTTTGAGTGCAGACTTGCAGGATTATTTTTGAAAGAGAAGGACACCCATCTTTCGACACAAATCGGAAGATGGGCGTCCTTCTCCCAGGATCGCCCAAATCGGCATAATCGAAAGCCGATTTTGGGCGTCCCCAACTGCTTTCCATCGCGTGGACGACCAAAGTTCCTGTGGGTTTGTGGGAAGCGTAGCGAAGGCAGGACTGGGGCGTGATTAACACATGGGCGTCCTCAGCCGATAATGGAAAAAAGAAGGGCGTCCCTGACGAACACTTGGCCGGCTTTACTTGGTCCATTTTTTCTTGAGACCAAGCCTCAAAAAGGTGCCCGAACTGAC
Source organism: Microcaecilia unicolor (assembly GCF_901765095.1). Taxonomy (NCBI): domain Eukaryota; kingdom Metazoa; phylum Chordata; class Amphibia; order Gymnophiona; family Siphonopidae; genus Microcaecilia; species Microcaecilia unicolor. Next base: position 219,677,956 of record NC_044035.1, read on the forward strand.
CAGATGACCACCGAAGGGAAACGGAGATGACCTCCCCTTACTCCCCCAGTGGTCACTAACCCTCTCCCACCCTAAAAAAAACTTTTAAAATATTTTGTGCCAGCCTCAAATGCCATACTCAGCTCCATCACAGCAGTATGCAGGTCCCTGGAGCAGTTTTAATGGTGTACTGGAGTGCACTTCAGGCAGGCGGACCCAGGCCCATCCCCCCCTACCTGTTACACTTGTGGTGGTAAATATGAGCCCTTCAAACCCCACCACAAACCCACTGTACCCACATCTAGGTGCCCCCCTTCACCCCTTAGGGTAGTGTTGTACAATTGTGGGGAGTGGGTTTTGGGGGGGGATTTGGGGGGCTTTGCACACAAGGTAAGGGAGCTATGCACCTGGGAGCAATTTATGAAGTCCACTGCAGTGCCCCCTAGGGTGCCCGGTTGGTGTCCTGGCATGTGAGAAACCGGGGATGACCATCTCTAAGGTCGACCTAAATGTTAAGATTTAGGCGTCCCCGACTGTACTGTATTATCGAAATGAAAGATGGACGCCCATCTTGTTTCGATAATACGGGTTTCCCCACCCCTTCCTGAGGACATCCTGCGAGGACGCCCTCAGGAAAACTTGGGCACCCCGTTCGATTATGCCCCTCTTGGTGACCATTTTAGCCTTTTTTTTTCAAGGAGGGGTTGAGAGGGGTTGATTATAGTCTAGCTCTCAACTCTGTTAAGGTGCACACATGGTAGCCTTGTCTTGTTTCAGGGGTATGGTGAAGAGAGTTTCTCTGGCAGCCCAGGTTGATGTCATACATTTATTTCTTTCTTTATTTTATTTTTTGTTACATTTGTACCCTGCGCTTTCCCACTCATGGCAGGCTCAATGCGGCAGGCGATGGAGGGTTAAGTGACTTGCCCAGAGTCACAAGGAGCTGCCTGTGCCGGGAATCGAACTCAGTTCCTCAGTTCCCCAGGAACAAGGTCCACCACCCTAACCACTAGGCCACTCCTCCACTCCACTGACATTTATATCCCATGTTATTCCAAACAAATTCAGGTTCAATGTGGCTAACAATAAACATTTGCAAAAAGTACAATACAATTAGTATTAGCATATGTAATAATAATACAATACACAAACTTCACTAGTATTGAATAAGAAGAGCAGGGTTCCAAGCATGCCCGAGAGCTAACAATTACAAGAGTTCCTTGAGAGGAATCAAGCAGATCTATCCTCTTCTCAGATTAGTACTTCCACATTGGGACCTTATCTTGATCTTAATGAGCTCTCTCTAGTTCCCTCTTCAAGCCCTTAAGGCAGGCTTCCCTAAAGGACCTTACCTTGAAGATGGCTTTCCTAGTGGCTATCTATTTGATGAGGTGTATCTTAGAGTTTCAGGCTATATCTTGCAGGGATCCTTATATGTCCAACTCTGTTATGATTTATGCAGTTCCTGTTCCTTTCCTTTTTGCTGAAGGTGCTTTCTCCTTTCCATATGAATCAGGCTATTTCTTCCCTGATGTTTCTAAGCTATCAAAAGCAGTGCCAGATTGGACATGTATAAGCTGCACATTCTCAGAGTTTGTATATGCTATCTAGAATTGACAAATATCTTGAGGAAATCAAACTGTCCTATTTGCTGGACCATGCAAGGGTAAAGCGGCTAGAAAATCATCCTTGGTATATTGGATTAAGGCACAATTGAGGCAGCATATATCCTCAATAATAAAGTAGTTTTGGAGGGCCTCCAGGCACGTTCCATAAGATCTTAATTGACTTCTGGGCAGAGACCCAGGTAGTCACTGCAGAGAATATATACAGGGCAACAACATGGTCATCATTGCACTGCTTTGTGAAGCATTTCAAGATTGACCTTTTGGCAGACAGGACAGTGCCTTTGGTAAAACTGTGATGGGAGGAGGCCTTGTCTTCCTCCTCTGAAGGATAGAGCTTGTTACATGCCATTGATCTGGACTAGTCTAGCAGGATGAAAAGGAAGATGAAATTTGGTCTTACCCGACAGTTTCCTTTCTTGATTCCTGCTAGACCAGTCCAAGGCCCACCCATAAATTCATAAGCATTGCCGTACTAGGTTTTTTGAGCAAGAACAATGCCCAGGAAAAGGAGAGAGCTCACAAACATTTTCAAAAGATAAAGTGCAGTTTATTTGTAACTAGCCCCAAGCTTTTAAAGCAATGCAATGTATATAGCTGAATATGTATAAAAGTGAATGCAATGTATATATTTACAACTACTACTAATAATAATAATACATCACCACAATATATTGCAACATCTTGGCCCATTTACTATATTCAACTCATACTGGGAAAATCCCTTGACCAGCAGAGTTAGGAGTGATATTGCAGGAAACCCGGCAACTCATCAGCCCTGGTGCATGAGACTTCAGCTTCTAGAACTTTTCAGCCCAGTTAAATAATAGTGTTTCTTCCTAATTCACTGGGTTAGCAATAAAAACCCAAACAGGCATGCCTTAGTTAATTCCTTTTATAGGTCTTCCTCTAGATGAGCATACAGTAACCTGATATAACATAAAGTGACCAGCATGCCCAAGATACTAGGGTCAATTAAAGGACAGCAGATATTCTAAGAGTCAGCTGACCTGTTTACATAGTGTAAGCCAGAAGGCAATGGACAGTAGTCTAGACAATTACCACTATATTAGGACAGACCAAAGGTTCATCAAGCTCAGTATCGAGTGTCACAGTGGCCAATTCAGATCACAAGTACCTGGTATGATCCCAGGAAAAGCAGTGGGTTTTCCCAAAGTCCACCTTAATGATTTGTGGACTTTTGTTCCAGGAAGTTGTTCAAACCTTGTATAGTAATAGTTTTTACCACATTGTTTTTAAATATACTACTTAACAACTTCATTGTATGCCCCCTAGCTCTTTTGGAAAGAGTTAACAAGTAATTCATGTCTGCCTGTTCGTTATTTTATAGAACTCTGTCATATGTCCCCTCATCCATCCCTTTTCTAAGCTGAAGAGACAAAATCTCTTTAGTGTTTTCAGTGCCGTAGCGAGGGCAGCTGACACCCGGGGCGGGTCGCCGCTGTGCACCCCCCCCCCCCCAGAGCGCGTACTTACATAGAAAAGCGGCGAGGGACGGGCGGGAGGGCTGAACCGCCCTGAGTACATTTTTTTAAATTACATTTGTACCCCGCGCTTTCCCACTCATGGCAGGGTCAATGCGGCTTACATATTATATACAGGTATTTATTTGTACCTGGGGCAATGGAGGGTTAAGTGACTTGCCCAGAGTCACAAGGAGCTGCCTGTGCCTGCAGTGGGAATCAAACCCAGTTCCCCAGGACCAAAGTCCACCACTCTAACCACTAGGCCACTGGGAGCTGCGTCGGCTCCGCTGGTTCCCTGCTCTCTCTGCCCCAGAACAGGAAGTAACCTGTTCCGGGGCAGAGGGAGCAGGGAACCAGCGGAGCCAACACACCCCCCCCCCCCCAGCGGCATGCACCCGGGGTGGACTGCCCCACCGCCCCCCCCCCCTTCCTACGCCACTGAGTGTTTTCTCATAGGGAGTCATTCCATCTCCTTTATCAATTTGGTTGTCCTTCTCTGCACTATTGATAAGTGTTGGGGTGGCATTAGCCTCCATTCTCCCTGGCTCCTTCAGTGCCTCTCAGCCAAGAGTTATGTTTTCCTATTTCCCATATTTTGGAATGGATGGACCCTTTGGGGTTTCTTAACTGTAATCTTCTATCTAGTTTGTTTATGCCAAAAGCAAGAATAAACATACTGAATAGTTCCAAGCTGCATCACTCCATGTCTTGGCAGTGTCATTGTAAGAGTTCAGCTTCTCTGTGTCCATCTGTTGATAGGGGAACAAAACACATTGTTCTGGACTGGTCTAGCAAGAATCAAAGAAAGGAAATTATCAGGTAAGGCCAAAGTTCACCTTACTTGACACACCTTCCTTAGAGCAGACATATATGCTGGCATCCAGATTTTTTTTAAGTATATGTATATTTTCACTGTAAAATAGGAAATACACACTTTTCTGGCCTGCACAAAACATGACCATAACATGCCCTCTTGAAAGCTGAGGGTCCTGCAGATCTACATGTGTAAATAGTAGCTTTCTAAAATCACTTTATTTATTTGTTTATTTATTTATTACATTTGTATCCCACATTTTCACATTTTCCCACCTATTTGTAGGCTCAATGTGGCTTACATAGTACCAGAGAGGCGTTTGCAGACTCCGGTGTGAACAAATACAAAGTGATGTTGTGGTAAGATAAAGTTATTTGTGGCACAGCCACATTAGGGAATTGTGCAATGCAAGAGTTGTGTCACATCCATTTCGTTCTTTAGTTTTGTTGTGTTGCAGAGATCAGGCATTTAAGTTGGATCAGTAGGGTATGCCTTTTTAAACAGGTTAGTTTTTAGTGTTTTCCGGAAGTTTAGGTGGTCGTACGTCATTCCACAGTTGTGTGCTTAAGTGGGAGAAACTGGATGCGTAAGTTGATTTGTATTTAAGACCTTTGCAGCTTGGGTAGTGCAGATTTAGATATGTTCATGCTGATTCAGATGTGTTTCTAGTTAGTAAGTCGATCAAGTCTGTCATGTATCCCGGGGCTTCGCCATAGATAATTTTGTGTACCAGGGTGCAGATTTTGAAAGCAATGCATTCCTTGATTGGGAGCCAGTGTAGTTTTTCGCGGAGGGGTTTTGCACTTTCAAATCATGTTTTGCCAAATATAAGCCTAGCTGCCGTGTTTTGAGCGGTCTGAAGTTTCTTTAAGGTTTATTCTTTGCATCCCGCATAAACTTTATGTGCACTTAGGGCATTTACATATTCAAGCATCACTATTTATCTCTAAAATGACCACCTATTTGTGTTAAATTATATGTTCACGAAATGCTTATATCTCTGCATTTCTTTTTCATTTATCTATGTAGCTCCAGTTACAGCTAAACCAAGATCTAAGCATCTTGCATCAAGATGACAGTTCATCAAAAAACAAGCGAGGAGTATTACCAAAACATGCTACAAATGTTATGAGGTCATGGCTCTTCCAGCATATAGGGGTAAGGAGTCTACAAAAAACAACAACTTAAAATTATTAGCTGGACTTTTGTTTAATTTTATAGTTTTTTGTGCTTTTGCAAAAATAAGGGTAAACAAATTTGTACATACCTTTTCATTGGACCTAGCTAAGCAATGACTAGCTTTTGACAGTTATATTCTCTTTGATCCTTATTTCTAAGTATTTAAGTGAATTAACAGAGCAAATACGCTGCTTTATTTAGACATATTACTCAAACTCTGCCAGTGTATCTCAGTAGCAAACTGCTGCAAGTACCAAATTCATGAGGAAACATTTTTGAGCCCATTAGGATGGTCTGTATTTTAGCAGAATTTATGTATGATTAGGTACTAACCTAAACACTGATAAGAGAGAAATATAACCTCATTGGATAAATAACTCTGACAAAATGGATTTATTTTGTATGCAAAAGTATGTGATCCCTTCATTTGCTAAGTAATGGCACCTTCTTGAACAGCAGTAACTTTAACTAAACATTCCCTGTAACTGTTGATGAGTCTCTTACATTGCTCTTGAGGAATTTTGGCCTGATTTTCAATACTAAATTTCAGCTCTCTAATGTTTGAGGGCGTCCTTGCATGAACATTTCACTTAAGGTTCCATGATGAAATGAAAATTCCAGAATCCTAACGAAAAAGAGTAGTTCCATTTCATCCTTCTAGAGCAGTCCAGACTAGTGAGTTTTGTCACTATTGGCATTGAAGCTGAACTCATCCAGTGAAATCACCAGCATAAATAGTGGTGCATGTAGAACTTGTCAGTGTTTCTCTGCCTTCAGCAGATAGTGCTGATTAGACTGGTGCAGCAGGATTTCTTTAGTTCAAGCCTGACTGCCCAAGGAGCAGTCAATAGGCTTGGAGGATCAGTTCAGGGAACTTTACCCTGGTATTTTTTGTAGTCCTGAGCCTTAGCACACCGGCTCTCACTCAGGGGTCCTTTTATAAAGGCGTGCTAGCGTTTTTAGCACGTTCTAAACGATGGGTGTCTCTAGTGTTTGCTGCACGCAAAGACTTAGCGTTCACTAAAAACGCTAGTGCGCCTTTGTAAAAGACCCCCTCAGTGAAGTTAGCTTTGTCAGCGGGGGTGAGTTATTTCTTTGCTGTTTCCTCCATCCCCACCCCTTCTCTCTGGGACATCCCTGAAGATTTTACCCCCCCCCCCCCCCCCCCATATACACGCACGCACACAAAAAAATGAGATAAAAAAAGAAAGTGATTCAGCAAGGTTTCTGTCTTAAGTCATCAGCTTTCCCTAAGTTAATTTTTAAAAGAAAAAAAAAACGAGAGAGGCAGACAGCATGGCTGAATGGCAGGCCTGAACAGGGGAAACTTCAAGGCCAGTGAGCTATCAGGGAGTGTTGATTAGCAGCAGAGACTGCAGCAATCACTTTGGCGCGGCTTGGGGGAGGAAGGCATGCTGGATGCTAGATGCACTGTGGCATGTGGAGGCGAGGAAATCTATAGCAACACCTGCTTCTACTGCCCAGTGGCGTACCAAGGGTGGGGGCGGTCCGCCCCGGGTGCACGCCGCTGGGGGGTGCTGCGGCGCGCGCCTGCTGCGAGAGTTCGCTAACTTCTCTCGTTCGCTGCAGCTCCCTCTGCCCCGGAACAGGTTACTTCCTGTTCCTGGGCAGAGGGAGCTGCAGCGAACAAGCAAAGTTAGTAAACTCGCAGCAGGCGCGCACTGTGGCACCCCCCCCCCCCCAGCGGCATGCACCCGGGGGCGGGGCGCCGCCCCAGGTGTCCGCCCCCCTAGGAATGCCACTGCTACTGCCCTATAAGTAATGGGGCAGTTGCATTCCAGCATCTAGTGGCTCTGGTGAGTCTCTGGAACTGAGCACATCTGACTGTGAGGTACCTCTCATCATCTCAGCTCTATGGCAGAGGTGGCTTTGGCAGGAATGACAGCTATTTTACAGCCAGAATGCAAGAAAGAGCCCACAGCTTGAAGGGTCCTCAATCCCATTTGGATTTTGTAGCTAGTAATACTCCATTTGCTTTCCAGGAGAGGGGGAGCCCCTCGTTAGATCTAGGGTTCCAGGTCTAGTAGGCCCTCAAAGATTGTTTCAGGAAGGCTCTTTCAATCTTTTGGGGCTTGATCCTGAGTCAGCTCAGGGGGACTAGTGAGACACAGCATGTGCTTAATGGCCAGGGGCCCTCAAAGGCCTTGCCCTATGTGGCCAAGAAGGCCAGGCTGCTGAATAAGGGCTCGGATTTGGAAAGGCCCTAATCTTCCTAGCATCCTCCTTGGAGGACATTTAGGAGGAAGAAGGCATGGAACAGGATGGTTCCCTGCCAGGGGACTTTCTCCTGAGGAGGAGGTTGATTTTTCAAAAAGAATTGCCATCTCTCATCAACCAGTTGACTTTGGCTTTTCTGTTCTGTGTCATGGTGCAAGAGGAGTCTGCAGATGGGGACCCCATCTTGGAAGGGCTACAGAAGCTTTCAAAGTTTTTCTATTTTATAGGGCCCTCTTGCTATATGGATGTACCAAGTTCATGGGCAAGTTCTGTCCTCTCCTTTGAGAATATCTGGACAAGTTTTTTGTCTCCCCATGGTGGACTCCTTGATGATGATGGTGACAAAAAAAGACCACAGTCCCAGTGGGTCAGGAGGGGAGGGGGAGACACTCATGTCAGGAAGGTGGAGTTATTTGGTCTGTGGCAGCTATGTGTTGAAAATCCCTATGCAGATGACGTCACAATTTACATCCCATTCAAACATGATCTAAATGAAATCACCAACGAGATCAACCAAAGCCTCCAAATAATGCACACTTGGGCAGATGCATTCCAACTAAAATTTAACGCAGAAAAAAAACACAATGTCTTGTACTCACCTCACAACATAACACAACTTCTCCACCATAATCACACCATACTGCTCCCTCCCTGTCTCACAAAACTTGAAAATTCTTGGAGTCACCCTTGATCGAAACCTCACTCTTGATACCCACATGAAAAACACGATGAAAAAGATGTTCTACGCCATGTGGAAACTCAAAAGAGTAAAACCTTTCTTCCCGAGATACATCTTCCGTACCCTGGTACAGTCAATGGTAATAAGTCATCTGGACTACTGCAATGCACTGTACGCCGGGTGCAAACAACAGACAATCAAAAAACTCCAAACTGCCCAGAACATGGCCGCCAGACTCATATTTGGAAAAACTAAATATGAAAGTACAAAACCCCTAAGAGAAAAACTTCACTGGCTCCCACTTAAGGAATGCATTGCGTTCAAGATCTGCACGATTGTACACATGCTAAACCTTGTAGACCTACCTCCCAGAAACGCCACAAGATCATCCCGCAAATTTCGCAACTTGCACTACCCCAGCTGCAAAGGACTTAAATACAAGCTGATGCATGCCTCTACCTTCTCTTACATGAGCACACAGTTATGGAACGCATTACCCACAGACTTGAAAGCAATCAACAAAACAACTATCTTTTGAAAATCTCTGAAGACATTCTTCTTCAACAAGGCCTACAATGAGAACCTACAGCCTCACTAAATCACCTCACCAACCCACTCAATTATGAATGCTTACCTTCTATAACTACCCTAAGCACTCTCTTCCTTCTTCTTTTTTTCCCTTCCTAATCGCTACACATTACTAACTGTATCTGATCTGATATCCTGAAATGACAATGTTAACAAATCTATGTAAGCCACATTGAGCCTGCAAATAGGTGGGGGAATGTGGGATATAAATGCAATAAATGAAATAAATATGCGTTCAACATTACAAATTTCTAACCCACTTTTATCCCCAAAGGGTTCGAGACACTTTACAAAATTAAAAAGTACACATTACCATACAAATCCTCCTAATACGTGGAGGGGCATAATCGAACGAAAACGTCTATCTCCATGGGCATTTATCTCCGAGAACGGGTCCGTGAAGGGACGGACCGAACCGTATTTAAAAAAAAAATAGACGTCCATGTTTTATTTAACAATTTATGAGCTGGGCGTTTTTGCTTTTCAGCGATAATGGAAAATGAAAGCACCCGGCTCAAAAACGAATAAATCCAAGGCATTTGTTCGTGGGAGGGGCCAGGATTCGTAGTGCACTGGTCCCCCTCACATGCCAGGACACCAACCGGGCACCCTAGGGGGCACTTTTACAAAAACAAAAAAAAAGGTAAAAGAGCTCCCAGGTGCATAGCACCCTTCCCTTGTGTGTTGAGCCCCCCAAATCCCCCTCAAAACCAACTGCCCACAAGTCTACACCATTACTATAGCCCTAAGAGGTGAAGGGGGGCACCTACATGTGGGTACAGTGGGTTTGGGGGGGTTGGACGACTAAGCATTAAGCAGCACAATTGTAACAGGTAGGGGGGGGATGGGCCTGGGTCCACCTGCCTGAAGTCCACTGCACCCCCTAACAACTGCTCCAGGGACCTGCATACTGCTGCCAGGGAGGTGGGTATGACATTTGAGGGTGAAAATAAAAAGTTGTGAAACATCATTTGTTGTGGTGGGAGGGGGTTAGTGACCACTGGGGGAGTCAGGGGAGGTCATCCCCGATTCCCTCTGGTGCTAATCTGGTCATTTAGGGCACTTTTTGGGGCCTTATTCGTGAAAAAACAGGGTCTAGGAAAAGTGCCCTAAATTCTAGCTACAAACGCATACTTTTTTTCCATTATCGGCAAAAGGCGCCCATCTCTGTTCGGGTGATAACCATGCCCCAGTCCCGCCTTTGCCACGCCTCCGACATGCCCCCATCAACTTTGTACGCTTCCGCGATGGAGTGCAGTTGAAAACGTCCAAGTTAGGCTTTCGATTATACCGTGTTATTTGTTTTTGTGAGATAAACATCCATCTCCCAATTTAGGTCGGAACTTGGGCGTTTTTCTCGTTCGATTATAAGCAGGATATTAATCCTAATTTGCCAGTCTACTCATCAGGCCCCACACATGGTATCATAGGATCCATGATTCTCATAATAAACCATACAATACCCCACCCCACCCCAGCTCACAAACAAATCAATCTATCCTGAATATTATAATTCTGTTTACACATACTGAATGGGATTCAGCTGTTGATCTGTTTCAACCAACATGAAAACAGCCACCAGAGGTAGCCTAGTTGGAGTGGGGAGCATCCTTTTTGGCTGAGATTCTGTATGATCTTGCTCATGGTCTGTGGCCTCTATGGCAGTTGCCTGCAGGTGACATTGGCACTTGGCAGATTGGGCTCCACATTTGGTTGAGTAGGCTACCTTTTTAAGGTCAGTTGTTTGGAGAGGATCTGGAAACGTTTTTAAGGACCTAGGAGAGTTTAGGCCACAGCAGCTTCCAGAGGACAAAGTGATTAGGGGACCGTACCACCAGAGTACATAAGTACTGTTGTGAATAGAGGGGTCCCGAGCCCCCCCAAGAAGGCTGGAGTGACCTTAAATCTGACTCCATCTCTAAATAGCACTAGTACTGGGGTAATCAAGGAGTTATTGCCTCTAAGGGAGACGTTAGATCTAAGGAAAGGATACCAGCCTTATGACAAACTGGATTTAAACTACAGGTTATACAATGCAGCGAATGATAGCCTGATGTAGCAAAAGCATTTATACTTACAGCCTTTCATCATTAAGTGAAGCCCACAAATCATCATTTGGAATGAAGAGTTTATTTGCAAATCAGACTTTAATCAGATACATTCATCAGACAAATTCTGGATTCAGCTGACTGGAGCTCTGCGTCCTAGATACGCTGGGGAGAACCTCCGAAATATGCTTGGGTGACCAGTCCTTATATACCATCTGGTCCCCATACAAGTCTATTGAGAGGGACTTTTTTCTAATCTTGCTCAATCTATGAGTCATGTCCTCCGGCCAGGTGCCCCTCTTTCCGTTTTTGTAAACACTTCCCTAGATACGGACATCCAAACATCCAAACATTAGCTACTGCAAGCTATTGTGTAATTTCCTTTTTGTAAACACTTTGTTCTTATGAAGATATCTAAATATAGATATATCAATTTCATAACATCTTGTGATCTGGGTGCCAACTTATTAAAGACAGACTCCGTGTTATGAACCAAACTTCTTATCATTTCTGTCTTTAATTTCTACATCATGTGTGTTACACTCAATTTGGAAGTTGCACCAGGTTTCATTAGAACTCACCAAGCAGTCCTTGCTCTTGCAGGCTCTCTGCTATAAGGCCATCATCTTGTTATCAGGCCTACTCAGTGCTTTTCAGCTGTTTAAAGCTATGTAGCTTGGCCCACCACTATTCCAGTGGATAGGTCTTAAGCTAGAACACATATTAACTTGCAGGAAAAGCAAGTCCTTGCTCAGCCAGTCATAGATTTTTAAACCTAGCTGGTATTTTTACAGCCTGAGTCCTAAAATCTGGCCTTCCACCCTTCCGGTGGGCATCCAGTGAGGGCCTCTTGCTGTACTATAATTATACATTCCCCACTTGTCACCCCCTCTGAGGAGGGGTGACACAAAGCTCGTCAAGCTTGCCATCATCCATTCCAGAAGGTGGCAAGCTATCAAACTAGAGGGGGAGTTTTGGTCTTACAAATTGCTAGAAGGTATGGTGCAAGACAGGAAACTTCATTCTTAGGTGGTATATTTTCTGATGTCATCTCTCTTGAGGTTTTATGAATGGGACAAATCCATGAGTTCATCTACAAAATCTCATGAAGTATAGGTATATGGGTAATAGCAATTTCAGGTGGATCATGCTAATAAATACTTTCAGGTCTTTCTATGGCTTCTATTGTATCTGTAGCATAGTGCATGGGGAGATAATCTAATGTATCTATCTCAGTGGTCTTGAGAAGGAATAGTGGTTTTGATTAAGCATTGTTATGGGCTCAACAAATATATGGTTAATACTCTGTTTGCAGGCTGTTTAAGGTTGTAGGTATTCAGAATCATTAAACAGGTCGGAATTCCTGGACCTTACTATTACTCATCATTGGCATCCAATCATGAGCACTAAAAAGTGGATAGCAAGTATGAGGTTGCCTCATACAGCAAAAATGGTCAATCCTAGGAATATTTATATTAACAAAGGTCATGCATGGATCATGGATCTTGACATATGCATAATGACCTGGAAGTATGGGAAGCATTTTATATATCCGCTACCCCACTTGGAGCTCAGTCAAACCTACAGAAAGACATGCAGCTTAAGTAAGCCTACACCAAAGTTAAACAATTGCATAACTGGTTGATACTAACAGGGTTTACACCTACATTATGATATCCTAGCCAGTATTAGGGTTTGATGTTACCCTTGTATCTGAGCAATATCAACTTCAATTTAAATTACATAAACAGAAATAACGGGGAAACTCTTAGAAAAACATTTAGAACAATAAAGGAAATAATAGGAAAATAAAAATAAAACCTTTTCAATATATAGACAGGATTACTGCTAAACTAAAAATAAAACAAAATATGAATCTATAATGTCCTTAAACAGCAACAGTAAATCTCAAATTAAGTATCAGTTCTGAATTCTCTTTCATCGATCATAGTTGAGGCGGTGGAAGCGCTGAAGAATCTGGACGGAGATCTGGGTTTTCAGGCTGGCCTGCTGAAGGAAGTGGCTGGTCTTGAGATGGTTAGGCTGGTAACCTCAGGTTCTGTGGCTGAGTAAACCCGTATATCTTTCACATGGACCCAAAACTTGTGATCCAGTAGTTTGCAAGGTGTAAAGATTATTGCCACAACCTTGGGGGATCTAACATCATTTGGGCCTGGATAGATCTTGAAGACGTACTTGTGGTGTACAAACTTGGATCTTTCCATGTCTTTATTCTAGGCATGCACAATCATAATTAGTCCATCAAGAGTCAGAGGTTGGCAAAGGAATAAGCAAAATGACTGTATGCCTGAATGATACATTGCTATATCTTGGTGGGCATAATCAGCGTGAACTGAATAAGCAAAAATAATATATAGATGTCAAGAGACATGAAAGACAATGTAAACATGGAGAAAACAGTGCAATAGTATATATGAAATTATATCTCCTGATTGGTAGGGGTCAGAGCTTCAACTTCAACCCTCTTAATACTAGGAATTGGGATTTGCATAATATATCCCCACTTCTGGCTTGCATAATGTGCAAGACAGATTGGTAATTATTACGAAGAGGTGATCAAATAACAATGGTAAAGTATATGGAACAAAAGAAAAGAGTACAAATAAACTAACAATAAAAATTGATTGTTCGAGTTATTGATGTATGGAGGGTCAAAAATATGGTGAACAAAAATAGGCAAAAGGCACGGATAATGCGTTGCAATCTATGGCCAGTAGGTATAGAATCTTCACCTGCGATGACTACCATTCACCAAGGGTTGGGCCCTCAGTTGCAGGAGGCCAGCAGGACTTACGAGCTAGACGATTCAGAAAGAAGGGTAGAGGCCAAAGCTTCTTGCAACTCCAGTAAGTGGAGAGCCTGTCTCTTTCGCTCATGGACCAATCGATGCATCTGTTGAAACTCACGCTCAATAATGTCTCGTATCTCACACCGGGTAATGTTGGGGTCTGTGCATCTGTCCTTTAATTTAGTGATTCTTTGCTGCAACATAGCCTTCAGATCAGATATATTATTGGGTAGCTCTTTTTTTTTTCTAGCAGTCGTCTCCTCGGTGAGGGACGTCAACGGGATTTCTGTATCCATCTAGGGAAAGGCAAAACTTAAACAGACCAGTAGTGCAATTTATGTGGTTAATTTATTGGAAGAAGTCATAATGCTAGCGGGAGTCATGAAGAACCATTGCGTAAATACAAGAATTAGACAAGGGGTTAGGAGGCGGGTCGTGGGTATAAATGGGGGCCAGGAAGGAGGCAGGGTAAGAAACAAAGCATCGACAATGAAAAAATAAAAAAATAAAAATTTTAGAAAAGCACCCTGAAGGGTGTAAGATAAAAATAGGATTAAAAAAAAAAATAAAAATAAAACAAAATATTATACATCTGAATTGCAGCAAGGCATATTCAGATGGCAATGCAAGAAAAAGGTTCCTTGAAAAAGATAAATTGAAGAAAAAAACTTTCAAAAGTGCAGCCACCCTTGATTGACCTTCACATAGAGTTTAAGTAACCCTTTTCAATCAATCAAAGAAGTAGGAAGAAGCATATCGCTTCAAGACAAAACCACCACGTGGCAAGAGTTAGTTGAAGCAAGGTGTTAGTTAAATACACAAAGCATGAATTCCAGGACCGTTGCACACAAATAATCTACACCAGTTTGTCTCACAATCACTCGCAGTGAAAGACAGAGAGATAAAAAGAGCAATAGTTGGCATTCCAGGGGTTATTGTGATAACCTGTTTTAAATAGAAAGGAATCAGAAAGTGGAGTGCATAATTTTCCTTATTTATGTCTGAAATCTTCACCAATTCTCTGTTCAAGAATACTACCAAATCTATGATCAGCGCAAAATGTTCCCCCAAATGGCCAGTTCAAGGGAATATTTCTCGCATTTATTCCATATAACGGATAATGGTTATTAAATATTTCTTCTTTCTTAGACAAGGAAATAATGAAACGCTTTCAGACATCACACACTCCATAAAGAGATTTCAAAAATGAAGGCTTTATATTCATGAAGAAACTAAAGAAGTCAATGTCACATCAATTTAAACAGCGCAACAGTAAAAGCAGCAAACATTTTAACAATGAGCAATACACAGCTTTTATTTAAAAGGGATCCCGTATAAAGTAGAATGGCATAAATAAGTCAGTTAAGGTATATATAAAAAACATAAAATGAACATCCTCTGGGGATCGCTCATCCCTGCAGTTGATAAGAACTCCCCAGGGAAGGTATGCATAAAAGCAAATAAATAACTTGCTGACTCAGTTAGGTCATTTGTATGGTACCATAAATATACACTTGCAATTAAACCTAGAAAAATATAAAATAAAGATATATCACCTGTAATAGAAACAGAAACATCACACCAACACATATACAGATAAATGGTTTCTGGATATCAAATGAGTAACTGAGAGCAACAAAATCAGATCGGGTTCGGATTACGCCCAGTCAGTATGGCGTGGGTAATATTGATCCCTAGGTCTGTGGTCACTGCGGACGGCGTTGATCCGGGTTCCACTAAGGGAACGACCGGCGATCCGGAGGATTTTGGCGGAATTGATTTCTAGGTCTGTTCCGTGGTGGTTGTGGACATTTACGTGCGTAATGTCCATATTGGTAACAGCGATAACATTGGACATCTGGATAGCGATCAGGACTAGGGCCAGAATGGTAGTCTCTAGGTCGTCTATTAGTGTCGGGTGGGCTTTTTTTAGGTTGAGACCGGCGGCCACGATTATCAGGGTAATCATTCCTACAGTCCTGGTGATGTGGGTTATCTAGCGAGGGGAGGTCACTCGGTCGCCTGCGGTCTCTCTGTGGCTGTCGTATCTGCATCCGGGAGACACGTAGCGATGGGGAGTCTGAAGGAGATTGACGGTATTGACTATGAGGAAAGTGCCAGCACGGACATTCCATGGCGTAATGTCCTAATTGGAAACAACGGTTGCACTGTACTTCAGTTCGGTGGCTGGGAGTAGGCTGAGAGCGATAGTCCCGGCACTGATTGTTAGCACTAGGAGCATTGGATTTATGTGGAATGAGTGAATCGGCTCTTGCAGGGGGCCGTCTACTAGGCCGCGGATTAAGATTGACCTCACCAGGTATCAATAACGATGTCAGATCGACAGTGTCTGGGATCACATAATCTGTGATAGTCGATACCCATCTACTGAGGATCTGATAATGGAGATGACGGGTGGAATCGGGTGTGTATGTGTAAATAAAGTCTAATAACCTTTGCAGATTTTTGGTATTAAAGGTGCCCTTACGGGGCCACGAGAGTCCAGGCTGAAACTTATTCCAGGAATGCCATATTTGGCAAAACTTTATAAGATTTATGTGGTCTCCTGGGAAGTGATTTATCACTCTCTCAAGAGGCAGCATAATGAATTGGGTACCAGAACTCTGGTATGGTAGGACACCGATATCTGGGTTGTGTCAAATTGTACTGGCAAATCTAGTCTTATATAACACCTATATCACTACTATCTGTTACTATTATCTCCTCAAGAAATCCGAATATAAAATTGCCAATAGAAATCCGACTATGAATACAACTAAAAATCACCAACACCGTAGGTTATCACAACTAACGTGACAATAAACTACAGGTACACGGAGGAAATCCGAAAGGTCACACCACCGTCTCGGTGGGGATACCTTAACGGCACACCCCCACTACTGTGTTACCCTGCGCTGGGTAGACAGATAGATATAAGGCGGGGGACACCGCACCGTGCAAAATCTATGCTAAAGGACTCAAATGTCCGTTCCGTCATTCCCTAACTACTCTAACCATGCTTGCTAAATTCCCTACACTATTTCTGACTAAATCCGGGTTAGTACCTAAGCTATATCCAAGTATTTACATGTCCCTAAAACTATGTTTGTGTTAGTACCCTAGCTGTATCTAAACCCCTAACTAGGCACTGTCACCTACCATAGGGACAACACAAGAATTTGCCCCTCAGCAAGTGGAAGCTTCGCAGAGCATCAGTCCCTGAACTCTATCTAACTGTTTCTACACTATATCAAACATCTTATGTATCTTCTGTAATAACTCTAATAACTCTTATGTATCTTCAGTAATAAATCCAATAACTCTTATGTATCTTTCATAACTCAAATATCTTTTAATGACTAGACATTATGTAGTCTGTCCAAAGAAATAAGAACTCACTCCACCATCAAAGTACTTGTACAAGATTTAACTACTCACAAAATGGATGGTAAAGGAATCCCCATAATTCGGAGAGACAGAGAACTAACATTTGCTCACAACCCAATATCAGCGTTAAAATTAGTAAAAGTGTTAAAGAAAAAAAATTTGAAGATTAGGGATTATACATAGTGTACATTCTAGTCATTGACCTATACACACCCCCAGTTAACGTTCCTAAGCGTTCTAGACTCAGAAATCCAGGATATACCCTGCCGGAATTAGGACAGGCACCCTCCCGACTAACCTCTAGATCAGTAGTGAAACCCAAGCAACTGATCGACACCAGCTATAAGTATATCCAAGGGGGCCAGATATACCAGTTACGCAAAATCAATCCATCTCTAAATAGCACTAGTACTGGGGTAATCAAGGAGTTATTGCCTCTAAGGGAGACGTTAGATCTAAGGAAAGGATACCAGCCTTATGACAAACTGGATTTAAACTACAGGTTATACAATGCAGGGAATGATAGCCTGATGTAGCAAAAGCATTTATACTTACAGCCTTTCATCATTAAGTGAAGCCCACAAATCATCATTTGGAATGAAGAGTTTATTTGCAAATCAGACTTTAATCAGATACATTCATCAGACAAATTCTGGATTCAGCTGACTGGAGCTCTGCGTCCTAGATACGCTGGGGAGAACCTCCGAAATATGCTTGGGTGACCAGTCCTTATATACCATCTGGTCCCCATACAAGTCTATTGAGAGGGACTTTTTTCTAATCTTGCTCAATCTATGAGTCATGTCCTCCGGCCAGGTGCCCCTCTTTCCGTTTTTGTAAACACTTCCCTAGATACGGACATCCAAACATCCAAACATTAGCTACTGCAAGCTATTGTGTAATTTCCTTTTTTGTAAACACTTTGTTCTTATGAAGATATCTAAATATAGATATATCAATTTCATAACATCTTGTGATCTGGGTGCCAACTTATTAAAGACAGACTCCGTGTTATGAACCAAACTTCTTATCATTTCTGTCTTTAATTTCTACATCATGTGTGTTACACTCAATTTGGAAGTTGCACCAGGTTTCATTAGAACTCACCAAGCAGTCCTTGCTCTTGCAGGCTCTCTGCTATAAGGCCATCATCTTGTTATCAGGCCTACTCAGTGCTTTTCAGCTGTTTAAAGCTATGTAGCTTGGCCCACCACTATTCCAGTGGATAGGTCTTAAGCTAGAACACATATTAACTTGCAGGAAAAGCAAGTCCTTGCTCAGCCAGTCATAGATTTTTAAACCTAGCTGGTATTTTTACAGCCTGAGTCCTAAAATCTGGCCTTCCACCCTTCCGGTGGGCATCCAGTGAGGGCCTCTTGCTGTACTATAATTATACAGTACATAAGTAATGCCACACTGGGAAAAGACCAAGGGTCCATCGAGCCCAGCATCCTGTCCACGACAGTGGCCAATCCGGGCCAAGGGCACCTGGCAAGCTTTCCAAACGTACAAACATTCTATACATGTTATTCCCGGAATTGTGGATTTTTCCCAAGTCCATTTAGTAGCGGTTTATGGACTTGTCCTTTAGGAAACCGTCTAACCCCTTTTTAAACTCTGCCAAGCTAACCGCCTTCACCACGTTCTCCGGCAACGAATTCCAGAGTTTAATTATGCGTTGGGTGAAGAAACATTTTCTATGATTTGTTTTAAATTTACTCCACTGTAGTTTCATCGCATGCCCCCTAATCCTAGTATTTTTGGAAAGCGTGAACAGACGCTTCACATCCACCTGTTCCACTCCACTCATTATTTTATAAACCTCTATCATGTCTCCCCTCAGCCGTCTCTTCTCCAGCATTAGCTTTTGGTGCTGCTCCTTCTTCCTCTTTCATTGCGAAGGGCTCCCATTGAGGATCAGTGGGCCCCCTGTGGATGTGCAGGTTGTTGGTCATTTCTAAACAAAAGGAAAAGACAAACAATCCCACAGGATTCAGCCAAAAGCAAAACACAGGGTGGGTAAGACCAAGGCGATGAAACAAGGATGATTAAAAAGAGGTCTTTATTGTGTGTATCAATCAAGCCAGGTTGCAAAGCAGTCACTGGAGCATAGGACTCTATACGGTCTGTGTTTTGGCCAGAGCCTTCTCCAGAAGTCCAGGCAATAGCCAGCAAATGAGGCAGCAGCTGCAATAAATCTCTGCTTAATACTAGAAAGCGTGATACAGCAGTAAGAGGAATGAAGCAGCAAATCAGGCAAAATGTAGTGCGAACCAGAATCTGAATACATCTAATTTGCTGTTAAAGCAAGGTTACTGCTGTATCGTACTTTCAAGTATTAAGTGGAGATTCATTGCTGCTGCTGCTGCTGCTGTCTCGTTTTCTGGTTACTGACCAGACAGTGACGAAGGCTCCGGCCGAAACATGGACCGTATAGAGTCCTATGCTCCAGTGATTGCTTTGCGACCTAGCTTGATTGATCCACACAATAAAGACCTCTTTTTAACCATCCTTGTTTTATCGCCTTGGTCTTTCCCACCCTGTGTTTTGCTTTTGAAGGTCATTTCTGCCTGTTTTACCAAGAGTCGGCTGTCATCACCTCCAACAAATGGGTGTTGGAGCCAGTTGTTCAGCAGAGATACATCCTAGAATTTGCAGGGCTCATTTATGGTATCTTCCTTTGGCTCCTCTCTCAAGATGAAACCAGTACTTGGGAGTGGTAGAGCCTGTCCCAAGGTAAGAGCAGGGCAAAATCCACTATTCCTTATATTTTGTGATTCCAAAGAACGGAGGCCCTTTTCAACCTAGTCTGGACTTGAAAGGGGTCATTATCTCTTGTGAATCTCACACTTCTGTGTGGAGATTTTGAGGTTGGTCATCTCCTTGGTCAGGTCAGGAGAGTTTCTGACGTATCTGGATCTTGCAGAAGCCTACTTTCATATTGTAATCGGGCAAACACAAGCCTTGCCTGTGCTTCTACTCTTGGGCAGTCATTTTCAATTCAGAGCACTGCTGTTCAGTCTAGCCACAGCCCCAAAGACATTCTGCAATGCAATGGCTGTCTTGACCACATATCTTCACAAGCAAAAAATACAAGATCATCCATATTTAGACAATCAGTTTATTTGAACCAATTTGGTAGAGGACCTCTCAGATGGCAACTGCCAATGTATTTCTCCTGTTAGAACACCAGGGTTGGATGGTAAACTACACCAAGAGCCACATATTTCCTCACAAATGCTGGAGTACCTCGGGGTCCTTTTTGATACTAGGAGAGGCACTATCTTCCTTACCCTGGAAAGGATGGACAAACTTCAGGCCCAAAAGAGTGTCCTGCGTGCAGTAGGGCCTCCTGACTTGCAGTTCTTTAAATCCATGGCAATAATACTAGAGGTACCTAGGGGGTCCAAGATGGCTGCCGACTGAGTCAGACATGTTTCTGAGCTCCTGCGGTTTTCTCAACTTATACTTTATTTTTTCCTTGAATATGCCGAAGAGGAGACGTAGAGCTGCTGCTGATGCAGCCCAGCAGCAAAGACCTTCTATCCTCTCAGGCTCGATAGAAGCATACCTGCAAAGAGCCCAAGGTTCGTTGTTACCGTCGGTGAGCAGTTCGCTTGGGCTGCCTGGAACTGGAGATTGCGGGCTGCCCCTTGAACTGGAAGTTTCTTTAAGCCCCGATGGAATGGCGCCTCCCCCTTAGTCTATGCCTCAGCTGGCAGCGCCCATCGCCCCAAACATCGAAGTGTTACAAGGCGAGTCTGGGCGGGAGGCAGCCTTGGCTACGGCAGAGAAACAGGGAAGTGGTTTATCTTCTTCCCTGCCTGCTCGCACAGCGGAAAATCTACAAGAGGGGGAACGAGAGAAAGCCGAAGGTGAGACGTATGCTTCATATGATATAGCTGTGGACGTAGCACTTGAAAGTTTTTCTCAAAAACCTAAAGAAGTGACTTTGGACAGTTTGTGGCTGTTAATTGCAGAACTGGGGAAGACTTTGTGCCCCCAGATGAAGAAAATAAATGTTGTGGTTTTAGGAGGAAAAGTGAGGGAAATTGAAAATGAGACAAAATCATTTAAAGCAGTAGTTGTTAAACAGGAAAAAGAATTTTTACAGATGCAGACACTTCAAACTACTATGCTTAAAGATTTACTTAACCTGCGGAGAAAATCAGAAATGCTAGAAAATGCTTCTCGACTTAATAATTTACGCTTTATCAATTTCCCTCAACAACCACTAATCTCTCCTAGAGAAATGTTAAAGAATTATTTCAAGGAAGTTTTAGAGGTAGAAGAAAAAGATGTGCCACCTTTTTCACAGGTCTTTTATATTCCTGTGAGAGGAATAGAAAGTCAACAAAGAAATGATACTCAAAATGCTCAACCATTGGACGTTTCAGCTCTCCTTGAAATGTCGGACACAGAGCAAATAACAGCGACAACTCTTTTGGCTACAGTTGCGTTATCATCGGACAAGGTCTGGATTTTAAAGAAATTCTTCCAGAAAAAGAATAAAACTTTTCGTGGTTTACACACTCGTGTTTTTCCAGATCTTGCGAAGGAAACGCAGAAATGAAGAAAAAAGTTTTTGTAAATGAAGCAAGAGATACTTCAATTGGGTGCTACATTCTATCTTAAATACCCATGTAAATGTGTAATTTCTTATCAGTCTGTGAAATATGTGTATTTTGACCCTGATCAGCTTTTTTCTTTTTTAATAGCTAGAAGTGCTCCTAGTTAAAGAAATTCGAACAGAAACACGTCTGTACTTCAATCTTAATTTAAATAGATTATTTTGATTTTTCTTTTTTCTCTAGTGTAGGAATATTGGACTCCTGTTGTGGACTTCTATGAAGCTGTAGAGTATAATTTATTGGTTAAAAATTGCAACTTTGTGAATTTGATTATTATAGTGGAATTTTTCCAATTACAAGTGATATGCTTGTGTATTAATACAATAATTATAAATAAAGAAAATAAAAAAAATAAAAATAAAAAAAAATACTAGAGGTGGCTCTGTGAGGGCTCAAATGAAATTGCTTCAGTGGACCTTCTTGTTATACTGGTCACCCTCAGTCACAGGAATTCGAAGTCAGTTTTCCAAGTCTCATCATCCCTAGCAAGAAGAGTTTTGTTTGGTGGGATCTTCTGGCCTACATAAATATACATCTGCCTTTGAAAAGGAGTTTGATGATGTTGATCTGAGAAAGTGGCAGTTGTGTCTTAGTTTTGTTGCTGTGACTTGAGTGAACAATATCATTCTGATGGTTTACTATACATTGGTCTAACCATGATGGTCATGTCTTTACCTTTAATAGAAGTATATTGAAGTTAACAAGTTTGTTGTCTTATCCATGATGCAGCCTGATGTCCAAACATGTTAGGTATTTTGAGAACATCTACTATCAATACAATTTTTACACAGAGCTCTGTTTGTTCTTTTTTATTATTATTATTTAGTGTGCACTTTTTTATATTTTTCTTTTCTTTAATTTAATTTAAAGACTTTGATGATCAGACTTAGTTTTAAATTTAGCCCAGTATTTATTGGTAGCCATTGAAATTTTTGCAGAAATGGTGTGATGTGATCATGCCATTTACAACCTTCTGTCAGTTGAACTGCAGCATTCTGAACAGTTGGAGCTAGAGCAAATCCTTTGTAGTCAGACCAATGTAGATTGTATTACAGTAATACAGTCTTGATGTTAAAACATGGCATGAACCATTGTCACAGGACTTGCCTTCTTGATATACAGAGTGAGACAGCGTAGTCACAGATGATAGAGGTAGCTTCCAAAAAGTGCTTGGATTTGAAGGATCAACGTACCTCTTGGGTCTAGCAGTATTCCAAGATTCCCGACTTGTAATTTAAGGGGGAGGTCATAGTTTCCAAAAGGGATTGATTTCTCTCTCTCTCTCTCTTTCTTTATATATATATACAGTGGGGGAAATAAGTATTTGATCCCTTGCTGATTTTGTAAGTTTGCCCACTGACAAAGACATGAGCAGCCCATAATTGAAGGGTAGGTTATTGGTAACAGTGAGAGATAGCACATCACAAATTAAATCCGGAAAATCACATTGTGGAAAGTATATGAATTTATTTGCATTCTGCAGAGGGAAATAAGTATTTGATCCCCCACCAACCAGTAAGAGATCTGGCCCCTACAGACCAGGTAGATGCTCCAAATCAACTCGTTACCTGCATGACAGACAGCTGTCGGCAATGGTCACCTGTATGAAAGACACCTGTCCACAGACTCAGTGAATCAGTCAGACTCTAACCTCTACAAAATGGCCAAGAGCAAGGAGCTGTCTAAGGATGTCAGGGACAAGATCATACACCTGCACAAGGCTGGAATGGGCTACAAAACCATCAGTAAGACGCTGGGCGAGAAGGAGACAACTGTTGGTGCCATAGTAAGAAAATGGAAGAAGTACAAAATGACTGTCAATCGACAAAGATCTGGGGCTCCACGCAAAATCTCACCTCGTGGGGTATCCTTGATCATGAGGAAGGTTAGAAATCAGCCTACAACTACAAGGGGGGAACTTGTCAATGATCTCAAGGCAGCTAGGACCACTGTCACCACGAAAACCATTGGTAACACATTACGACATAACGGATTGCAATCCTGCAGTGCCCGCAAGGTCCCCCTGCTCCGGAAGGCACATGTGACGGCCCGTCTGAAGTTTGCCAGTGAACACCTGGATGATGCCGAGAGTGATTGGGAGAAGGTGCTGTGGTCAGATGAGACAAAAATTGAGCTCTTTGGCATGAACTCAACTCGCCGTGTTTGGAGGAAGAGAAATGCTGCCTATGACCCAAAGAACACCGTCCCCACTGTCAAGCATGGAGGTGGAAATGTTATGTTTTGGGGGTGTTTCTCTGCTAAGGGCACAGGACTACTTCACCGCATCAATGGGAGAATGGATGGGGCCATGTACCGTACAATTCTGAGTGACAACCTCCTTCCCTCCGCCAGGGCCTTAAAAATGGGTCGTGGCTGGGTCTTCCAGCACGACAATGACCCAAAACATACAGCCAAGGCAACAAAGGAGTGGCTCAGGAAGAAGCACATTAGGGTCATGGAGTGGCCTAGCCAGTCACCAGACCTTAATCCCATTGAAAACTTATGGAGGGAGCTGAAGCTGCGAGTTGCCAAGCGACAGCCCAGAACTCTTAATGATTTAGAGATGATCTGCAAAGAGGAGTGGACCAAAATTCCTCCTGACATGTGTGCAAACCTCATCATCAACTACAGAAGACGTCTGACCGCTGTGCTTGCCAACAAGGGTTTTGCCACCAAGTATTAGGTCTTGTTTGCCAGAGGGATTAAATACTTATTTCCCTCTGCAGAATGCAAATAAATTCATATACTTTCCACAATGTGATTTTCCGGATTTAATTTGTGATATGCTATCTCTCACTGTTACCAATAACCTACCCTTCAATTATGGGCTGCTCATGTCTTTGTCAGTGGGCAAACTTACAAAATCAGCAAGGGATCAAATACTTATTTCCCCCACTGTATGTATATACGTGTGTGTGTTTGTGTATATATTTTATTTATTTATTTGTTACATTTGTATCCCACATTTTCCCACCTATTTGTAGGCTCAATGTGGCTTACATAGTACCAGAGAGGGCTTTGCAGGCTCCGATGTGAACAAAATCAGGGTGATGTTGTGGTATATATATAGTAACATACATAGTAAATGACGGCAGATAAAGACCTATATATATATATAGATAGATAGATAGATTTATATAGGTGTGGGGGGGTGTATAATATGAAATCAAACCAAAATCTTTATTTTTCTATATACCCAAATATAGATAGATAGGTGATTGGTTTTGATTTTTGTAAAAATATAGTTTCAGAAATTCATGTCTAATTAATTTCATCATTTCCTTTAATAAGGAACAATAATTATTTTAAGAAGAAAACAGAAATGAAAACCTGAATAAAGCTCAGTTTTACTTACATTATTTTTTTTCTATGCAGCATCCATATCCAACAGAGGATGAAAAGAAACAGATTGCAGCACAGACAAATCTAACGCTTCTTCAAGTTAATAATTGGTAAGAGATTAAATCTTACGTAATGTATACAACCTGAAAATCACATAGAATATATTGAAATAGTAACAATAAAGATTTGACAGAAATTTCAAGTGTAGAATAGATCTTATTGAGCTGTATCTTCAGCAGCATTATTCATTCAAGTAGTACTAAGTAGTGGTTTATGAGCAGGTGATACCTTAATTCCTCTTTCTTCAACAGTGCACAGTCTGAGAGTAATACTACATTCAACATTATCTTTGGATGAACATGTTACAGTGATGGTTGGAAAATATTTTGGAATTTACAATAATTACATCAGATAAGGGCATATTTATTGACGTGTGATTTAAGAACAGTTTTGCAGGCAGTTACTATTTCATAATTAGATTATTGTAATTGGCTTGTTTGGGTACGAAATCACTAGTTGCAACTCATGCAAAACATGGCAGCAAAAATTATAAAAAAGGCCCAGAGAGGAGATAATGTTCTATTTTTAAACAGCTGAATCCCATTCAGTATGTGGAAATAGAAGGTAGCTTTTATTCTCTGAGGACAAGCAGGCTGCTTGTTCTCACATGTGGGTCGACGTCCGTGTCGGCCCGGGAAACCGGAAATTTTGCCAGCAAAATATAAAAAAAACTTTTCCAGAGTCTTCTGCGCGCGTGCAGCGCATACCGCGCATGCGTGGATCGGTTTCCCGCCCATCGTGTGAGTTATAAATAAAGGGGGTGTTGGAGGCATAGGAGGCATGGATGTCCTTCTCACAAACATCCACATTTTGGACATCTTCAACTGCCGTAGCAGGGACAGAGGCATATCAAAGGACATCCTCAACTGCCGTTGCAGGGACGGAAGCATAGAAATATCCAGTGTACTTGAATCTGCATATCCTGCCTTCTCCGGGTTGACTCCCAGGTCCACTCCGATCCACTCAGGGCCTCCGCTCTAGGTGCCCAGCGCTCCCACCAGGTGCTGTGGAGGACTTGGAGCCCTTCTGCATTTCCTCACAGCTGTATCCGGGGTGACTCCCAGGTCCACCCCAATCTTCCCAGGGGCCTCGCTCCAAGTGCCAGGGTTTCCAGGTGCTTTTTGGCTAGGATCAGGCGACCCTCAGGGGGAGGAATGCAGGCTTCGGCCTAACCCCTGGTAAGCCTTTCCTCACCTGACAGGTGCCCAGCTCTACCACCGGCTGCCTTTCAGGTGCTGTGAAGGACTTGTAGCTCATCTGCATATCCTGCCTTCTCCGGGGTGACTCCCAGGTCCACTTCGATCCACTCAGGGCCTCCACTCTAGGTGCCGCGCACCGGGGCATTTTCTCTTTACATTTATTTTTCTCCCAGTTACTACTTATGGCTCCAGTACACATTTTCTTCTTGCTACTGTCCCTTCCTAATTTGTTTCTCCATCTTAAACCACTGTACACTGCAGGAACACATTGTCCACCCTCTGTATTCATCATCTCACTTTCTCTTTTTTCCTCTTCCTTTTTTCTCAGCTCTCAAACTTGAACATCTCCTTCCTTCCTTCCTTCCTTCCTTCCTTCCTTCCTTCCTTCCTTCCTTCTTTCCTTCCTTCCATTCATCCATCTCCTTTCTATCTGAGTACATCTTGCCTTCGTCGCTGTCGTCATACCTCTCCTACTCTTCTCCGTACTCTCTTGCTTCTTCTCCTGCTCTCCGCTGGGGACATTAATCCCAATCCTGGTCCTCCACATCAGCTCTCATCCTATTTGTGCAGGTCACACTGTGATATCTCCAATCGAATTTCTGTTCCTCTCCTCCCCCCTCCTTCCCTGCCTTTCTCTTGTGCTCTGTGGATTGCCCGCTCTGTCTGTAACAAACTTTCCTACATCCATGACCTCTTTATCTCTCGTACTCTCCATCTGCTTGCCCTAACTGAAACTTGGCTTTACCCTGAAGACTCTGATTCAGTCGCAGCCCTATGCCATGGAGGTTATCTTTTCTCCCATACTCCTCGCCCGGTTGGCCGCGGAGGTGGTGTCGGGCTACTACTTTCACCCTCTTGTAGATTTCAACCTCTTCTTCTACCTCAGTCTCACTGTTTTTCTTTCTTCAAAGTCCACTCCATCCGTCTATTTGCTCCTCTGCCTCTCCGAGTAGCAGTCATTTATCGACCCCCAGATAAGTCCCTTTCTTCCTTTCTCACTGACTTTGATGCTTGGCTTTCCTTCTTTCTTGAACCTTCATCTCCTTCCCTCATTCTTGGGGATTTTAACATTCATGCTAATGATCCCTCTGACTCTTATGCTTCGTAGTTTCTTGCTTTAACATCCTCTTTCAATCTTCAACTGTGCTCCACCGCCCCCACTCACCAGAATGGCCACTGTCTTGATCTTATCCTCTCCTTAAACTTCTCACTCTCCAGTTTCTGTGCCTCAACTCTTCCCCTCTCTGACCATCATCTGATAACTTTCACACTTAAACATCCTCCTCCCCAGTCCCGTCCAATCTTAACCAATACATTTAGAAATCTTCAGGCTATTGACCCTTCTACTCTGTCCTCCAATGTTTCTAATCTCTTCTCTACCACTATGTTATCCAAGTCTGTCTCTGCTCTGGATACTCTTGCTCCTCCCATTCCCCGTTCTGTAAAACATACCAAACCCCAGCCTTGGCTGACCTAGAATCCACTACCTACGTTCCTGTGCCCGCTTTGCTGAACGCCTTTGGCTGAAATCCCATGCCCATGCTGACTTCATACATTTCAAATTCTTGCTGACCTGCTTCCAGTCTGCTCTTTTACTTGCCAAACAGGACTATTACATCCAGTTGACAAATTCTCTTGGTTCAAACCCTCGACGTCTCTTTGCCACACTGAACTCTCTCCTCAAAGTGCCTTCACCTCCAACCCCCCCTTCACTTTCCCCCCAGACTCTGGCTGAGTTCTTTCATGATAAGGTTCACAAGATTAAACTTGAATTCTCAACCAGGTCACCTCCACCTCTCCTTCCCTTAGTCCATTCTCTCAACCCTCCAACCCCTGCCTCCTTTTCTTCCTTTTCCGAAATCACTGAAGAGGAAACTATACATCTTATTTCCTCCTCGAAACCAACTACCTGTTCCTCTGATTTTATTCCCACCCATCTACTTAACACTATCTCTCCTACTGTCATCCCTTTTATCTGTCATATCCTCAATCTTTCACTGTCCACTGCGACTGTTCCTGATGCCTTCAAACATGCCGTAGTCACACCACTCCTTAAAAAACCTTCATTGGACCCTACCTGTCCTTCCAACTATCGCCCCATCTCCCTCCTCCCTTTCCTATCCAAGATAGGAAGCTATTCTTGATCCACTTCAATCTGGCTTTTGCCCCCTTCATTCAACTGAAACAGCGCTTGCTAAAGTCTCCAATGATCTGTTCCTGGCCAGATCCAAACCTATACTCATCCTTCTCGATCTATCTGCTGCTTTTGACACTGTTGATCACAGCCTACTCCTTGATACGCTGTCCTCACTTGGATTTCAGGGCTCTGTTCTTTCCTGGTTTTCTTCTTATCTCTCCCAGCGTACCTTTAGTGTATACTCTAGTGGATCCTCCTCTACTTCTATCCCACTGCCAGTCGGTGTACCTCAGGGATCTGTCCTGGGACCTCTTCTTTTCTCCATCTATACTTCTTCTCTTGGTACTCTGATCTCATCCCATGGTTTTCAGTATAAATCTTTACGCTGATGACTCCCAGAACTACCTCTCCACACCAGAAATCTCAGCAGGAATCCAGGCCAAAGTATCAGCCTGCCTGTCTGACATTGCTGCCTGGATGTCTCAGCGCCATCTGAAACTAAACATGACCAAGACTGAGCTTCTTATCTTTCCCCCTAAACCAACCTCTCCTCCTCCCCCATTCTCTATTTCTGTGGATAACACTCTCATCCTTCCTGTCTCATCAGCTCGTAACCTTGGGGTCATCTTCTACTCCTCCCTCTCCTTCTCTGCACATATTCAGCAGACTGCTAAAACCTGTTGTTTCTTTCTCTATAATATCAGCAAAATTTGCCCTTTCCTTTCTGAGCACACTACCAGAACCCTCATCCACACTGTATCACCTCTCACTTAGACTATTGCTTCTTACAGGTCTCCCACTACGTCATCTCTCTCCTCTTCAATCTGTTCAAAATTCTGCTGCACGACTAATATTTTGCCAGTGTCGTTATGCTCATATTAGCCCTCTCCTCAAGTCACTTCACTGGCTTCCTATCCATTTTCGCATACAGTTCAAACTCCTCTTATTGACCTATAAATGCATTCACTCTGCAGCTCCTCAGTACCTCTCCACTCTCATCTCTCCCTACATTCCTCCCCGGGAACTCCATTCACTTGGTAAATCTCTCTTATCTGCACCCTTCTCCTCCACTGCTAACTCCAGACTCCGTTCCTTTTATCTTGCTGCACCATATGCCTGGAATAGACTTCCTGAGCCGGTACGTCAAGCTCCATCTCTGGCCATCTTCAAATCTAAGCTAAAAGCCCACCTTTTTGATGCTGCTTTTAACTCCTAACCCTTATTCACTTTTTTCAGAACCCTTATTTTATCATCCTCACTTTAATATTCCCTTATCTCTTGTTTGTTCTCTCTGTCTGTCCTAATTAGATTGTAAGCTCTGTCGAGCAGGGACTGTCTCTTCATGGTCAAATGTACAGCGCTGCGTACGTCTAGTAGCGCTTTAGAAATGATAAGTAGTAGTAAGTAGTAGTAGTAATGTAACTCACCTTGAGCTACTACTGAAAAAGGTATGAGCAAAATGTAAATAAATAGTGAAGGACATCCTGAACTGCCGTCGCAGAGGCAAAGCGAAGGACATCCTTCACCCATATTCTAAAAAAAAGACAAAAGTTTTTAAAGTTGTTTTTTTTCGGGGTGGGAGGTGGTTAGTGACCACTACATGCCTTTTTCCATTCAGTTAGTGCATCAGTTAGTCCACTGCAGTGCCCCCTAGGGTGCCCGGTTGGTGTCCTGGCATGTCAGGGGGACCAGTGCACTACGAATGCTGGCTCCTCCCATGACCAAGTGACTTGGATTTGATCATTTTTGAGATGGATGTCCTCGGTTTCACCGAAAACTGAGGTTGACCATCTCTAAGGTCGACCTAAATGCTGAGATTTGGGCGTCCCCGACCGTATTATTGAAATGAAAGTTGGACGCCCTTCCCCGCCCCTTCACCGGGACATCCTTAGAGATGGGCGTCCTTAGAGATGGTCATCCCCGTTCGATTATGCCCCTCTTTATCTTCAAAAGTGTACCAAGTGGAATTGTTTATTGATTGGTCATGCGAAAGTATACCAGTGTACCTCCATATTTTCCAATCTATCATTTTTCCGTTGATTTGGAACAAATATATGATAGGTTTCAAGCCAAGGAATTTGCATATGTTGTTTAAGTTTTGCAAAAACAACTTGAATAGATTGTAGAATATTATTAGGTTTGCCTTTGTTTATATTTGTTATTGGAAGATATTTCAATGGGATGTCCTCACTCCAAGCATATTCAATTTTCCATCACAGGGGAGTGTCCAATTCCGAATTTGCCATAATCCATAATGCAGATTGTCTCATTATAAATGTATGATGGTAATCCTGAAAGCTGGGAAAATTTACACCTCCATAATTCCTTGGAGTTTTAAGCTTTTTAAAAAATATCCAAGCAGTCTTGTTAGCCCATAAGAATTTTGCTAAATTTGCTCTAGTTTTTTATATACATTATTAGGAAACATTATTGGCAGCATGCTTAATATGTAATTAACTTTAGTAACTATCATCATTTTTATTGTATCTAATTTTCCCCACCAAGGTAATCTTAATGGGGACCATTTGTTGTTAATTCAGTGGTTTTCTTAATAAGATATTCCATATTGAATTTTAATGTGTCTTCTAAAGTGATGCCAAAGATTATTCCCAAATATTTTATGGAATTAGGATTCCACATAAAGCCATGTGTAGTTGCTATTTCTTTTTCCTCTTGGCAATTAAGGGATAAAATTTCCGTCTTAGATTTGTTAAGTTTATACCCAGATATTATAGAATAATCATTGATAATTGCCAAGATCTCAGGAATGGAGGAAGGTGTGGTATATAGGAGTATATTGTCAGCATACGCCAATACTTCAGCTGTTATCTTTCCTATCTTAATTCCATCTATCTTTGGGGATGTCCTTATGGCACTTAGAAGTGGTTCTTGTGATAAATTAAATAATAAGGGAGATAATGGCTATCCCTGTCTAGTGCCTCTTGTAGGATAGGAAGGATAAGAAAACCTATTAATCTGTATCCTTGTAGAAGGTTTAGAATATAGTACTTTAACCATTTGGTGAAATTCTTTAGAGAGACCATACAATTTCAAAACAGAAACCGTAAAAGACCATTCAGCATGGTCAAATGCTTTCTCATCATCTAATCCCATAGCAATGACCGGTTCAGGAGAATTTTGTGCACCTAAAATTATGTTAGTAAACAGCCTGGTATTATGACAAGATAACCTGCCATGCATAAATCCAGATTGATCATTCTTAATTAGTTTGGGGAGAACACATTGCAAATGTTCTGCAAGTAGTTTGGCACATATTTTTGCATTAATGTTAATTAATGAAAGTGGTCTATAATTTTGTATTAACAAAGGGTCCTTACCTTCTGTGAATGTACCTCTAATATCACCGGTTTGAATAAAATATGAAAAAAAGGAATTTAGAATAGCTTGTGTATGAAAGCTGAGTAGAATTCAACTTAGTCCATCAGGCCCAGGAGCTTATTTTGGTGCCATTTTTTAAAAATGTAATTTCAATTTCTTTTACAGTTATCTACTTTATTCGTAATGAATTATCTCTTCTTCTACCAAAATGGGAAGGTCTAAATGTTCAAGAAATGATGAATTTCCATGATTATCAGATATTTTGTACTTATATAAGGATGTGTAAAAGTGTCTAAAGCATTTAACAATTATTTCTGGTTTTGATTGTACTACATTATTACTATCTAAGATAGCCAATATATTTTTCTTTTCAGCCTTGGATTTCAGGTATTGTGCTAGTAAGTGTCCACATTTGTTATTATCAGAATAGTATGTAGCTGATTGCATAAAATGGATTCACTAGCTTTTTTACTGAGTATTGAATTACTAGTAAAAAAGGCCCGTTTCTGTTAGAAATGAAACGGGCGCTAGCAAGGTTTTCCTTGGAGTGTATGTTTCATAAAGAGCGTGTGTAAGAGATGGGAGCGTGTGTGTCAGAGAGAGAATGTGAAAGAGAGAGAGACAGAGTGTATGTGTTTGTGCGAGAGAGAGAGTGTGTGTGAGAGACAGTGTTTGTGTTTCTGTGTGACACTGTGTGAGAGAGAGGGAC
>NC_044035.1:219715205-219720205 GCF_901765095.1 Microcaecilia unicolor
ATTTTCCTATCTACATTCAGAAGACTTATGGGTCTCCAGTTCTCGATAAGTTCCAGATTTCCCTTCTTTGCGAGGAGAACCAAAATAGAACACTGCTGTGAAGGGGCCAAACGCCCGTTCTGCAAACAATTATTAAAAATTGCAGCTAACACTGGAATCAGGACCACACGGAATTTTTTGTAGAACTCTGGGGTCAGCCCATCGGGACCCGGAGTTGTACGTGCTGATAGCGTATCAATAGCATCATCTACCTCTCCTGTGGTAATGGGCCTAAGCAGTTGTTCCATCTCCCCCTCCGAAACCTTTTCCAAGCCTGGGGCACTCTGCACGTATGATAGCATGAAGTTAGAAACCAAGCTCTCTTTCCCCCACAATTGGGTGTAAAACCGAATGACCCTGGCCTCGATTGAACGTTGGTTCGTCAATCGCTGCCCTGCTTCATCTCTCATAGCATAAATGACCTTGTGTCCTACTGCTACCTTGCAATTCTGGAAAGGATCCGGGGAATACCGATGCCCATATTCCCTTTCCAGAAGCAAAGCAGCGTATCGATCATATTGCAACAGCCTCAACTGGGCCTGCAAAGCTTCTATCTCTCCCTTCTCTAGATGGTTGGAGACCGCGTGGTCCAATTGCTTACGAAGACGACAGCACTGTGCCTGTAACCCCAGACTCTGCTTCCTGGCTAGGGACCGGAAAAGGGCCTTGACTCGCCCCTTTACCATGTCCCACCAGGCTCCCTTATCATCCATCACCTCCCATAGTGTTTCTTGGTCTGCTAAAAAACCCTCAAATATTTGTCTGTTTTCCTCTACTTCTAATAACTTTGCACTCAGTTTCCAAAATCCTGGGCCTTTCTGCGCCCCTTCGCATATTGTTAAGACTGTGGAAACTAAGGCATGATCTGAATATTCCGTCCATCTATTCGGCTGCCCCTGAAACTTAGCCAACCCGCCTACAAAGAGCCAGTCAATACGGCTCTCCGTGTCTCCCCTTCTAAAAGTGAACCCCTTCCCTCCCGCCACCTCCAGTCTTGCCTGTTTTACAATTGCTGCCAGCTGGAGGCTGTCATAACCCACCTGACGCCTGGACCCCTTTCTATCTGCTTGCTGTAAGACCATATTAAAGTCTCCTCCAAATACCACCAATTTGCTTGTATATAAATACGGTTTCACCCGGAGCAACAGCTGCTTGCGTTCCCAACTAATCTGGGGCCCATAAAAGTTAATGATTCGCACTGCTACCCCTCTAATGAAAACGTCTAAGACAACACACCTCCCTATCTCCACCTCTATTTCCCTCGTAATCTCCACTTCTCGGGTGGCAAAAAGAATAGCCACCCCTGCGCATCTTTCTTTGGCCAGAGACCAGAATGAGGGCCCCCCTTTCCAATCTCTCTTGGCCCAGTGCAGGAGCTGCAAAGAATCCAAATGAGTCTCCTGCAACAGGATGCAGTCTACCTTGCACTGGGTCAAATCGCTAAAGGCGACAAATCTAGTTCTCTCTGCCTTTATGCTGGCTACATTCAGAGTTGCAAAGATTAAGGACAAGGCAGCCATGGTTTATTTCTTAAATTTCTTACCCCTCCTCATCTCTTCACCGCAATCCCTCTTCACAGATATTCCTGCCCCCATCATTTCTTCAGGATCCTCTATAATTTCTTCTAATTCCAAATCCTCCCACTCTGAGTCATCTTCCCCGGCTTTCTTTCTACCCTTTTTTTTCTTGGTTTCCTCTGGACCAGCCCTTTCCCCTTTCATCCCTTCCTTACCCTCCTCTATTTCCTGCATGAGGCCCTTCGTTAAACTAGTAGGATGTGATGTTAGACTTGGGGGTAACACTGCTGGCTCCTCTCTGTTAAGTCTTTCAGATGATTCATTCCTCGCTCCCCTCCCCTCCCTCCTCTTCTCCTCCAAAACCTCCCTTTGGGGTGGATTCATCTCAAGATCACCCTCTCCTTCACCTGAAACCTGAAACACTGCATATCGATTACTCTGGCTCTTCTCCAGAATATCTGTTCTCCCCGCTCGGGCTAGCCCCCTCCCCTCCTTCCTCTGACCCCCCTTCCCTCCATGTTTCCCTACCAGGGTCCATGCTTCCCCTTCTTCTCCCCCCTTCTCCCCACCTCCTTCTTCCATCCTTTCACAAATACCCCTTCTTTGAATGTGATCCAAACCTGATGCCCTTTTCTCCCCCTTTCCCTTTCCCTTAGTGCCTGCCTCTGTATGAATACCGGTATTTGATTTATCCATTAATCCCTTTAATGCTTCCCACTTCTGTCCTTGTATCCTTGTAGTTTCTGCTTGTGCCCCTTCCTCCCCCCTCCTCTCTCCCTCTACCTGATTGTGCGATGCTTGTGGGCACTTGCTAAAAGGGTGCCCCAAGCCTCCACACAGGTTACAGCGTATGGTAGTGCAGTCGCTGGTGTCATGATCTGCACTACCACATCGCGAGCACTTTAACACTGTACACGACATGCTTAAGTGACGGAAAGATCCGCACCTGTAGCACTGTCTGGGTTGTCCTGCATAAAAGCATTGAATTCGATCCCTTCCAATGTATGCGGCTGAAGGTATATGTTGGGTGACATAGCCTGCCTGTTTTAATTTTACAAGGGCACTCCACCCCCCCGCCCACACACGACTCTGGTCTGGTATTTTGCTTAATGGGGTCCTAATTTCGGCATACCGTCCCAACCAGTATGACAGGTCTGCAGCCATAAGAGACTCATTACGTACCAAAATGGTAATCTGGACTGCGTCCTGTCTACTGATGGGGACAGCCTTAAAATCCACCCATCTACCCTGATGCTGCACCTCTGTGTACTTTTCCCAAAACAGGTCCAAACCTCGCCCTGTTAAGAAACTAATATCATATTCAGGGATTCCCACAGGGTGTATGCATGCATACAAATCTTCAGGGATAAAGCCAAGGGAGAATACCATTCTTAAAACAACCTCTCTAGGTGGTGCTACCCCTGTGCCCACCCAACGCAGCTGGACAACATTTCGACGTTTTGGGGTAACACCGCTCCCGGGACCCCGCAACGGACCAGAAAATGGATTTCCCCTTGTCTCCATGTCTGACTCCTGCCTCCCCTCCTCCTTCCCTGTCTCTGCCCCTCCTCCCCGTACTACTGCTGCAAAGGATAAAGGGGCTGATACCAGTATGCTCCCCCCTTCCCCACTCCCTTCCTGCCTTCCTCCCCTCACCCTCTCTTCCCCTCCCTCCTCTCCCATGTCCACTAACCCCACTATGTTCAGTTCACTTGTGCTGTTTCTGTCTCTTCCCCCTCTGCAATATTCTACTTCCAGTCCTTTGCCAGTTGCTGCTGTTCCCAACCAGCACTCGTTCCCTTGCTCTGCAACTGTCCCACTCAGACCAGGTCTGGGATCTGTCTCCTCTTGTAGCTGACACTCTCCTCCATGCACTTTCTCTGTTTCTGACACTGTCATACTCAGTCTGAGTCTTGGCTCCGCCTCCTGGTGCAGCTGACACTCTCCTTCATGTACTCTCTCTGTATCTGGCACTGTCTTACTCAGTCTGGGTCTTGGCTCTGCCTCCTGGTGCAGCTGACACTCTCCTCCATGCACTGTCTTACTGGGTCTGGGACTTGGCTCCGCCCCCTGGTGCAACTGACACTCTCCTTCATGTACTCTCTCTGTATCTGGCAATGTCTTACTCAGTCTGGGTCTTGGCTCCACCTCCTGGTGCAGCTGACACTCTCCTCCATGCCCTGTCTTACTCGATCTGGGTCTTGGCTCCGCCTCCTGGTGCAGCTGACACTCTCCACAATTCTCTCTCTCCTTTCTGGGACTCCTGCTTTGATGGGCATGAGTTTCTGAGAAGCTCCCTTCTGCTCTTTCTTCTTGTTTCTGAGTGGCAGAATCTATTGGGAGCCCCTGCCTGTCACTGAGCTTCCCCCATGATGTCATCAGCACTTCTGATTGAGATTGGATGGCAGCTCTTGGACAGCCCTGCTCAGCGGTCTGCCCTATCAATTCTGTCCATGAGTGACTGTGGTGTTCCCACGACGTTCCCGCCCTCTGTCCACCATATTTGCTCTCAGCTTCTTCCATCTCTTGTAGTACTCCACTACTCCATTCCTGTACTTTCCCATCCTCTTTAGTCTCTGTCTCCATCTGCAAAACCCCTTGTTTTTGCTCTACTTTCCCTCCCGTTGTTCCTGGTAACTTCTGTACTTGCTCAGTGTGTAGTGATTCTTCTCCTACCTCAGCATTCAAACTGTTCTGATTCTCCTCAGCATTCAAACTGTTCTGATTCTCCAGGCTGTCTTTCTTCTCTGTCTCTCCCAGCAAACCCGAGCTCTTCTCTGTGGGTTCGGCTATGCCCTGCCAGCTCTCTAAGTATAAGGGACGTTTTTGAATTTTTTTCAGTTTCATAGCTCTTTTGTGTTCCAAACTTGCCAGGCTCTCTTGCTGCATGCAGTGCTGGAGCCCCTCCTTATCCACAGTACCTGCCACAACTGGACTAGGAGCCTCTGTTCTACAAGGCTGGTAAGTGGATGGAGCACCTAGCTCTTGGGAATCCTGTAGGAAATAAAATACTGGTGATAACTGGGAATTATTTGTGTCAGTCTTGTCTTTCCTCCTTCTGGCTGCTGCTGTTTCTCTTCCCCTGCTGTCCCTTCCAGCATAGCCTCTGGGGTGTCTGGAACCACGGAGTCCTGTGTGTCTCTGGGTTCTGCTTCCTGCTGGATCTGGGACTGCGTCTGGGTCTGCTGCATGCGTTCCCTGTTCAGGAAAACCTCACGAAGGGGATTATCTCTGCAGTTCTTTAGTTTTTGCAGCTGCCTTTGTTTTGCTGTAAGCCGCTTCTGGAGTGCTTCAACTCCCTTAACATACTTGTCTCGTGGGCCAGTGGAAGCCAGGTTACACATAGTTTTTGCTAGCTTCAGCCGCTTCCTCAGTACCTCTATTTCACCTTCTACTCGATTCATTTTCTTCACTGATCTAATTACCTCTTCAGGAGTCATATGC